>NC_050576.1:399989574-400054397 GCF_011100635.1 Trichosurus vulpecula
TTGAAAGATGATTGTTAGGAAAGAAGATAAATAAATGCAGATGTAGTGTAACTAAATAAATATTAAGATCAAATTGAACAATCTTAACAAAGAACAAAAATCCACCATTGGTGATGATACACTAGAAGAACTGGAATTTAAGAATGCCTTAAAAAAAGATTTATCAATCGAAACTGCTTTTTTTTTTCTTAATACATAAGGCAAAGAAAACAGAGATGTGGGAAATGTTTATTTCAAAGTAAATTCATATCTGCATTTAATTTAATTTATAATATCTCCTTTAAATTTATAATATATATGTACATATATATATATATATTTATAGTTAAACTGATTTGCAAAGACAGGAGAAACAAAATGTTGTCAACTATATTTCCTGGTAACCACTTATTTTGGAGTTTTATTTTTTGTCTTACATTTGCCGCAAATAGATTTTTAGCCTGTATCTACAGTCCTGTTCTGGCACTTTGTAGCATCCTAAGTGTACCCTCTTTTTTGTCTGGGGGAGCATTCATGTCTTCAACTACAGTTGTCTTAACATGGGATTTGTTACTTGGAGTATCTGCAATAAGCTTCTCACTCACCTTTTGGATGTATTATCTATAGCTAATATTTAAATTACAAGCCCTTTAATATGTTAAATAGCTCTTGATGAGGGCCATTCTAGAAAATTTTTGAAAACACACAGGCTATTTCCTTGTTGCTTTCTTTTTTTTTATTTTTGTGGATCATTTTAATGGCACATAGTTTTAGTCGAAGGTTTTAGTATACCTGTGCTAGGTACACTTGTGATGAGTTATTACGGAATTATGATTATGATTTATATTAATTTGGCATATTATGTATAAGTAAACAATGAAATATATGCCTGCATACATCATTCATGAGTCTTGTCCCCCTTAGATCTTTTTCCCTTACTCAATCCCCTCCCCAACTGAGTTTTCCCTTGTAACAAAGAAAAACGTTTAAGCAAAACCAACAGGCACAGTGCCTTTGACCATGAGTATACTTCATCTGTAGCACATAGTATGTGTGTATTTATTTGTGTATATATAAACACATGTATGGATTTGTATATGTTCTCCTTGTTGCTTTCACTGAGTAATACCTTGCCATTTGGTCAAGAACATCCACTCCTAACATTATCCTTATTATAAAACAGGATTGTGTCTACCTTTTGCTTTGGGGTGCTCCCTGCTGCAATCTGAAATCTGGATAGAGGGTATTCATAATAGTTACAGACTTGGATCTCTCACACCTCTAAGAAGTCAGCGTCACTGTAACGTTTTCTCTAGCTTTCAAATTCAGAGTCTCATGTAGCGGCCTACATGTCCATTACTTCTGTAGGTTCTCTGCGGTTCTGATGAGCAGTCCCAACCATGCTGCATCTCTGCTTTGCAAATCTTTAGGAAAGATTGACCACTGTAAAATGATTGCAGAGAATTATGCCGTAGTCTTTGTTACATAATGCTCTCACAAGCTTCAATATTTTATCAGTAAGGTGCCCTGCTATTTTTGCTTCTAGTTTCATCTTTTCCCAAGTAAAGGGTTCTGTTGAAGAAGTACTTGTTTTCAGTATCTATTGCCAACCAAAATTTCAGGCCAAATTTGTTTGGCTTATTCAACATATACTGAATAAGTTTATGCACGTCTTTGCAAAGCAGCGGCAATGCTTATCAACCATTATACATACACATAAGGAATAAGTTGCTTCAGATAACTTTCAATAAAAGGATTCCACAGTGAGGAAGCTGGACAAAACTTGCCCTGGGATAGATTCTGATTCCTTTTAGTTTTTGGATCAAAACAAAGGTGCCTTATTACATTTAGAAATCTTTCTTTTCTTTATTTTTTTAAAATAAGACTTGCATTTTACTAGTATAGGAACCCAAGTGGGAAATTTTCCTCCACTAATCCACATCTTTTTTGATGAAAGGACACTCTTAGGAATGATTTCACAAACTTTTTATGAGTAGGTTTCTTCAACCTCTAATATTGGGAATAACAAGATCATGAATTCTTCTGATTACTCTAATATAACAGACCAGTTAGCATTCTTCTCAGAATTTGTATAATTCTGAATATTTCTGAGCATTGGCCCACTAATAAAATTTAAAAAAGAAAAAAATATGACTTTGCTACAACACAGATTGTAGAATATGCAGTAGGGTCAGATTAAAGTGAAATAATATTTGATTGTTGTACATATCATACTGCTTGAGAAGCAACAGCTCATTGTCCAGAAGAATTGTCTTTGTCTTTCAAACACTATGGCTTTTCATCTCTTTAGTTGTGAATTTGGGTCCAATGAGAGCTGTGTTGCTTATTACCTTTTAGATTTTTGTAGAAGTTTATGGAAACATCATTATTAGGACCCAATGAGGAACACTCATTCCTTGACTCACACAACTGAGGCATTTATGTCATCAAAATCACTATCTGAAAATTCAGTATTTGATGAGTTAAATAATGTATTTTCTAATAGTCTAAAAACCTGTTTGTCAGAGAGTCTGTCAGGTGTTTTATCAGTAAGGATACAATTAAAGTTATATTATTATGACAGCAAAACTATATATTCTGAAAATCTGACAAAACAGAAATAATAAATTAATAAAGTAGTGGAAATTACATGCAAAGTTAAAATTTTATTTTACTTTATAGATTATTCACAAAATTTTTATAAATGTTTGACAAATCCTACGGATACTCCAGGGGGAAAAGATTAATATGGGAAAAGAAATGATCCAATAGAAATACATGTATGAGCATTTCCTCTTATTTATATCCGTAGCACATATGATGTATCTAGTCTTTTAGGTAGACATGCATATTTTGTTTCTTCGATAATTTAAAAAAGTCTTCAGAATGATAAGAAACATTGATAACAAAGATACAGAAAAAATGTCATGAGGTATGAAGCTGAAATAACCAAGCCTTTTTGAATTTCAAATGTTAAATTACCCCCCCCCCCCTTCGCCATGTGTTGATGCAAGCACTGGTTAGGGTTAGTGCAGGAGGTTTTCTTCCATACCCTGGTCGAAAATATGATTTTAGTGTTTTATGAAAACCTTGTTACAAATCCTCAAACACTTAATATTTGTGGGACAGAGAAGGGTCTAAGACACATCTAGTATTTTCCTCATAAACAATTCAACACAACTATGTTACACTAAGTATTTTAGGGAAACAAATGTAGGTCTCCAACCTTGAGCTGAGCCTATTTTGTCAAATGTCACTTTGCCAACCAGATTATTGAGTTAGATGTTTTTATGGGAAATGTTTTATTTTGTTAGATATATGAAAGTCTCTTAGTAGCTGAACACTCATTCCTGTTCATACAACTTTCTCTCTTCTATTGACACATGCTCAAATACAGAATTTGTGAGCATTCAAAATCCTTCATAACTGGCCCCTTGCTACTTCTCCAGTCTTCCTACGTATTGTTCCTTCCACCCCTCCATCTCTCCTGCCCCTGGACATATTCTACAACCAAATGACACTGGCCTTCTTGCTATTCTTTGCATAAGATATTGCCTCCTTAGACCCCAGCCCAGGCATTTTCACTGACTGGCTCCTGTCTTCCCTGGTTTCCTTCATGTTCTAGCTAAAATATCACCTTCTACAAGAAATCTTTCCTGATATTTCTTAATGCTACAACCTTTGCTTTGTTGATTATCTCCAATTTATTCCAATTTATGGCATTGGTACAATTTTTTTGTCTCTTAGCTTGTGAGCTGCTAGAAAATAGGGACTGTCTCTTGCTTTTCTTTCTATACTCAGTGCTCTGTGTGACATATAGAAGGTACTTAATAAATGCTTGTTGATTGCATGACTGACAGATTCTATAAGATGGAGATAAAAATCCTTTCTCTATAACAAATTATTTTTGAGGTTCCCCCCTAAATCTTCAAAAGGATACTCTGGGACCAGAAAAACAAATATAAATTTCTTGGTATGGGGCTTAATTAATGTTTAGCTAATGCTCTGAGATCATAGGAAAGAATTCATTCTATTCCTTAGGTAAAGCATATTATTCTCACTTCTAGGAAGACTTTTGATGACCTTTAGAATGCAATATCAGTGGCCCTGTGGAACAGAGGGTAATGTTAAGGCCAACTCATATAGCCCAAGGCACACACAAATACAAAGGAAATTGAATGTCTTTTGAAAATTAGGAGTCACATCTACAGATACAGATTTTATTCCAGGATATAGTTCTGAAGTAAAAGAATATTTTTCTAAAAAATATTAGTGAGTTCTAAAAGCTGGTAGCTTGCAATGAAACAAGGACACACATATATATACAAGTTACGTATATGTATATATGTGTATGTGTGTGTATATATGTAGACACACTCATATACACAAGTTCTTCCCCTTAACAAACATTTAAACATGGATTTAGAATTAGAGGAGAGAATATACTAAATAAAAATAGAGCCAAAAGGGTTTGAAAAAAATAAGGACATGTTGATAATGTAAGAGCATAATTTGTAATGCAGATTTGGAAGTTTTAAAGTTCTAAATCCTTAAGCCAATATGTACTTTTAAATTTAGCCTGACACTAATGTAGTTCATCCTGATTTTGACCTAATTAGTCACTAAAATTTAAAATATAAGCACACATGTTTGCATGGGTAAATAAATTCATATACATATGTGTATATGCACACAAATAAATATGTATTTATACATAGGCATATATGTATCTACATGGATAAATGTGCACATACACGTATGCGGGTATAATACAACATATGTATACATGCATATACCCATGTATGCATACATATATGTGTATGCGTGCATGCATGTATTTATAATCTCCATGCTAACATTTGCCTGAGAGGAAAGTTAGGGTAGAGTTGCCTAAATATGGTGGTGGTCAGGCTCTCAAAAGAAAATATTGCACATTTTGCTTGTCACACAGTTTATGTACACCCTTTTATGTTTACAACTGAATGTCTTTCCTTGGAGATCATACCAGCATTTATTTCAAATCAAAGTTGAAAATTAAATAGTAATCCTCAAGGGGAAGGAGACTCTTCCAGAACCACCCCTTCCAATTGGAAATCTTTCTTTTATGTTTCTGCTTAATACTCAATCTGGGGCTTGAAATTAATTAAAAGATATCCTTTCTCTAATCTTTAGATAATTAGCTTCAAAGATTTTCTTCAAAATGCTATAATAACTTTATCTTTTATGTGTAAATTCAAAACTATTCCTAACTAGACAATCATAATTCACTAGTTTGCAGTTGAGGAAAAAGGGGTGGCAAAATGAAGAAAGAATACAATAGTAGTGTTGGGTGAGTGGGGTTTGGCTAATGAAAGATCAATGCATATTTTATCACATTTTAAAGATGTAGTGGCTGCGGTCTTGGTGATGAGAAAAGATCATCAGAAGGTCATAACTAATTATTGTTTGGAACATGATGGGTTAATGTAAAGATGTTGCTGACTATATCACTCTTGTTGACTGCCACAGAAGACAAAATGAGGAGAGTGAAAGAGATTTATGTTATATAAGATTAGCCATAAGAACTTTCCTCACAGTGGGGACTTTTAAACCTCAGGCAAGGTTGTTGGAGTCAGTTGTAGGAAGTCTTCCTGTGGATTTCTTTAAGTAGGAAACAATAGCACCTGACCTGGATGACTTCCATGTAACTGTGCTCAAATGCATGAGCAATGATATTCCTTAACAAAAAATGTTTGTTTGTCTTCAGTGCTGTCATTCTCCAGGATTCATCATTTCTTCCAATTTCTCCTATTACTCCTAATTTTCCCAAGCGGCATTCCCCTTTGACCTTCCAATATCTACAATTTCTGATCTTTCCTCTTATTAAATTCTGCTTTGAGAAAAATTCAGATAAACTTACAGTAATGTGTATGTGATTGATAAGAATTCATGCACTATTTTTCTCAAACAGCATTTGAATTTTCACATGGGGCAAAATTTATGCTAGAAGAATCAATCTTTTCATGATGCCATTTTAAGCTTTGGGAACTAGGTTGGTGGAGACATTCTTTAGAAAGGTAAAGAAAAAGCCTTCTTCAAATCCCTTCAAACCCCTACATGACATATGTAGCTACGGGCTTCTAAGGCAAGCCCTATGCATGTAGGGGACTTGTTAGCATTTCTTCTAGCTCTGTGAGTCCATGAATGGAAGATTATCAAAACACATTGTGGCAGAGTCATACCATCTGAAAGGACTTGATTTGCCTTTTTTAAGCTACATAGCTTTGCAAATGATACAGTCTAGAAATACTAGTCTTTCTTGCTCATATGACAGACTTTCTAAGTCATGGAAACACAGATTTTTTGAGTCTTTTACTTCATCTGATTCAGTTATGATATTTTTCTTAATATTGAATTTGAATCTGCCTCCCTTAATTTCTACTTGTTGGTCTCTGTTCACCCCCTCCCCTGGAGCTATGCAGAATAAAACCAGCATCTCTTAAAAAACTTAAGGACATTTACCCTATAAATTGATCCATCAATATATATTTATTAAGCACGTAAGTGTTAGACATTGTTCTAAGTACACATATCCCTCACAAGCCTTTTCTTTTGTACCTTATCTTGTTAATGTCCCTCCTGATATATGGCACGCAGAGCAAAACACAATATTTTAGAAGTAGTCAGTCATATACCATTTATTAAGCATTTACTATGTACCAGGCACTCTACTAAGCACTGACGTCTGATTACTTCGGCAATTCCATTGTTTTAGACTCTATACTTCTATTAACGTAGTCCAAGGTGATAGTTTTTTTTACTGCCATATAACACTGTTGACTCACAATAAGCTTTCAGCTGTTTTCCTTATACCCCAATATTGTTTAATGAGAAAACCATTGGCTTTAACAGCAGAAGACCTACATTCTAGTCCTGATCGCAGTACTTACTAGCTATGTGACTTTTGGCAAATCATTTAACCTCTCTGATCTGATTTTGTCATGATTCAAATAGGAGTAACAAGACTTACATTACATATCATGCATGGGGTATTATGAGAAAAGAATATTGTAATTTCTAACAAACTATAGAAATACATGCAATTCAACTATTGTCATCCTATGCAGTTGATTTTTGTGAGGACCCAACCTATATATGTTTTCCCAAGAATTATGTACACTTGAGAAAATCCTCTCTTTTGGTTTTTCTAGGGACAGGATGAGTTATTTAGTTGTACCATGGAAGGGAAAACCATCTCCTTTCCAGTCTTCTGTTTTCTCACTTCCATTTGTAAGTTCTGGCCACCATTTTTTTCACCTTCAAGTCGGTGGCATCTGGGAGAGGACTTGGGAAATTTGGACAACCTTCATAAAGCCGATCCTGCAGTTTCCCAGGAGAAACTGGGTAACTACTTTGTTCTCTCTCTTTTACTTGCTCCTCAAAAATGCAAATAAAAAATGCTGTTCAGAAGCCAGACCACTGGGCCTTTTACCTCCTGGGATCAGCCAACATTGAACCTTATTTGTATACATTTGGCATGTGAAATACTATGTTCTATCAGGGTGGGGAACTTGTGGCCTCAAGACCACATGTGGCCGTCTAGGTGCTCAAGTGTGGCCCTTTGACTGAATCCAAACTTCACAGAACAAATCCTTTTATTAAGGGTACCTAGAATCTAGGTGGTAGCACTCTGCGTTCCACTCCACTCCACTCCACTCCAATCCAAGCCAATCCAATCCTGCCTGCTAGTTGTTACATGACCGTAGCACATTATTTCCCATCTTTGCATCTTTACATAGGCTGGCCCTACTGTATGCCTGAAATGAAATACTTCTTTACATCCACTACTTCACATGCCTAGCTTCTTTCAAGACTCAGAATAGGCACCATCTTCTTATTTATCCAGATAATCTCTCTCTCTCTCTCCCTCCCTCCCTCTCCCTCTCCCTCTCCCTCTCCCTCTCCCTCTCTCTCTCTCTCTCTCTCTCTCTCTCTCTCTCTCTCTCTCTCTCTCTCTCTCTCTCTCTGTCTCTCTCTCCCTCCCTCCCTCCTCTCTCTCTCTCTCCCTCCTTCCCTCCCCCCCTCTCTCTTTCTCTCTCCCTCCCTCCCTCTCTCTCCCTCCCTCTCTCTCTCTCTCTCCCCTTTCAAATTACATTGCATATATTTATCTGTATATATGTTATATCCCTCTTAAACCTCTAGTAAAGTGTAAGTTTCTTGATGACTTTGGCTTTGGCTTTGAGTCCTCCTTGCCTTACCCATAGAAGATGTTTAAAATTTGTTGAATTGAATCAGAATTCTGCTTTCTTTTCAAAAGAAGTCAAGAACTAAACGAACTACAGAAAAGACCTTTATGAAAAAGAAATTCACAGATTTTCAAGCTAGAAGGCATTTTAGAGGTCCTCTGGTCTAATACCCTCATTTTACACATGAGAGGATTCATATTCAGGGAAATTCAATTATTTGCTCAGTTAATGGAACACCAGAGCTGGGACTTGAATCCAGCTCCTCTGACTGAAAATGTAATGTTCTTTCCACTGCACCATTATGTAAAAAATGTGTTAAACTATGTATTTCTGCTATTGGAAAGGATTCATAGTCAATAGTGGTTGATAATGTTCAAGTTGATGTATACTTTCCCGATATTATACACACACATTATAAATATATACAAATATATAAATAATATAGATATTATACAATATATAGTATACATATGTACATATTATAGTATATATATATATGTAGTATATGCACACAATTATATTTGTCTATTATCTATTTATGTATCCATCCATCCATGCAACCATCTTTGTATCTATCTACTGTAGTCCTCTCTTTGTGTATATTCATCTAGTGCTCATACAATATGACATAGATCTACAGATTCATACCCATTGCATGTAACTTAATCTCAGAAGTGCTATGCTCAGAATTTTATGCCCCCAGTGATTGTGTCTTGGGTCTCGTTAATGGGAAAAGAAGAGAAACCACTGAAAAGATTCTATTGGTAGCATGACATCAAGATGTGAATGTGATCAACCGCTTAGTATAAGCAAAGTCACATTTTTCTGATACTTCATAAAAGTGACAAGATAAACATTTTATGGCAGATTAGTTGAACCCAAATTTGCTAATCTGATCTGCTGGAAAGTAACTGGGTAAAAGATTAATATAATGGACCAGTGACTCTGATATAATTTGCAGACTTTTGTACTTTCATGTCATATTAGTGACTTTCATACTCTTTTTGAAATTTTCTTATTGAATTAGTGGCATACGCATTACATGAGCAGCTTTCATGTATTACATTAGCTGAGGGTCTTCTGTAATGCATTGGCAGCTTTCATATTTTACTTAAGATTTTAGTAGGCTGTCAAATGTTCTATCTCCTTAAGATGAAGAGGAAGGCTCTGTGAAACTGTGTGTCCCACTGCTTTCTTCTTACTCCACTACTGCACTAGACCTTATACTTCTTGTTTCACGGTGCCATGGTCCTTTCTGGTTCCACTATTCCAGGCTCCTGCTCTCTGGTGCCCTCTCCTGGGTTCCTCCTTGCCACCACTTCTATCTTCATAGGTTCTCTAATATTCAGATGCTCACTTCTCTCACCAGAACTCTAATTATATTGGCCAAGGTACTGAATCTGGGGCTATCTCCAGCTCTCCTGATCTATGTCTTGCCACTGGACCTAGATGGCTCTGGAGGAGAGAGTGAGGCTGGTGACTTTGCCCTAAGTGAGCTCTGTCTCACTTAAATACAATTCACTTGTAAGTCATGACATCACCTTCCTGATGTCATAGCCCTCTTTGAGAACAAAGGACAAACAACAACAACAACCACCACTACCACTACCATTACCACTACCACCACCACCACCACCACCACCAAAAAACAACTATTTTGGCACTTGGGATAGGGAAGGCTTCACAAAGCTAATACCAAGGGCCAGTAGCTTGAGATGTGTCCTCAAATCAACTTTGTATGGTAGATTTAGTTGTTGAGGTCAAGAGGTGGCATCCAGATATTGTACCATGGTGTGAGAGATGGAGACTCTAGGACACTGTGGATGGAGATTCCATGACACTGGGATGTGGTAATTTGGAGGGCTGCGCATGGTTTAGGATGAGGAAGAAGTCACCTAGGATGTGGTTATCAGGGTATTGGGGTAGGAAGTGGCTTCCTATGTTAATTAGTCTTGCTAACTAGGTGCTAAGTACAGGTGATCTTCTGCTGATGAAAGAAACAGTGCAAGTATTATCTATGCCCTCTCAATTTGGCATCTTGAGATAGAAATTACTCTTGGTTCTGCCTTGAAGGGAAGACTTCAGTTTTAAACTTCCCTCTCTCTCCACTCATTTCCCCAGCTACCTGAAAGGAAAGTGTTTAGATATTCTTTGAAAGGACACTTGGAGTAAATGACTATATGGGAAACATCAAGGGGGGAAGACTGAAGTCACTCATAAAAAGAGTAAACTTTATAAATCACAAAAGTTATTTGGTAATTTAATACTAATCCTAATAATTAACTTTAGAGAACCAGGCCTCACTCTTGGCAGCTCCATATTCTTTCCTGTTTATCTTACTTCTTCCAGGTGTTATCCTGGTTGGTAACTTCAGTTCTTGTGGTAAGCTCTTGCTATGGATTCAACTCAACAAGAATGTTGGTGTCTCATTTTTCTGATAACTCTTTCCTCATCTCTTTGCTGTAGATATGGTAGTCCAGGATATGGGTCAAGTGTCACTCATCTCCAGTTCCCTCAGTCTGACCATTCAATTTATCCTATACTAATGGCCACAAACATGGAAAAAGCCTTCCTTCTCTTCTAGGCTCCCACATGAGAATATGGTTTCCTTAATTGTTCAGATTTGGGTTCCATGTCTTGTACCTTCATTGCCTTTGATGGTCACTCTCTTTTCCATCACAATCTGTCTTCTATTTTCCTGATTGCTCATCGTACAATCATAGAGCTAAAGGATTCTTAAACAATTTTGTGTAATGGACCCCTTTGACAGTTTGGTGGAAATCTATAATCCCCTCTCAGAATACTGTTTTTGAATGCATAAAATAAAACACAAAGTATTGCAAAGAAAATCAAAGTTTAATGAAGTAAGATGTGTTTTTATTTCTTTCCAATTCAAGTTCATGAATCTCCTAAAATTTATCCAGGCTTCTGACTGGACTGTCTCCCCAGGAAATAAATCCCACAGACATATTTTTAGAGTAATCCAAAATAAAATAAATGACACATAGAGTGTTCTTGATAATATTCACCTTAACTTTTCTCCTAACCAGACAGAGTCAATTCATGACAGTTGTTTTTTTATGTTTGTTTTTAAATTTTGAGTTCCAAAATTCACTGACTCTCTCCAGCCACTCCCCCACTCATTGAGAAGGCAAGCAATATAATACCTATTAAACATATCACATTAGCTGTATTGCCAAAAAAACAAGAAAAATAGGGATAGTGAAAAGGGAAAAAATATACTTCAATTTGTGCTTAGAGTTCCTAATTTCTCTCTTTCTGAATGTGGATAACATTTTTTTCATCATGAGTCCTTTGGAATTGTCAAAGATCATTATATTGATCAGAGTAGCTAAGCTTTTCACAGTTGATTGTAGTTAAAATATTGCTGTTACTGGGTACCATGTTCTCCTTATTCTGCTCACTTTACATCAGTTCATCTAAGTCTTCCCAAGTTTTTCCTGAAATCATCCCCTTTATCTTTTCTTACAGTGTGGTGGTATTCCATCATATACCACAATGTGTTCAGCTATTTCCCAATTTATGAGCATCCCCTCAATTTCCAATTCTTTGCCAGCTCAGAAAGAGGTGCTATAAATGTTTTTGCACATATGGGTCCTTTTTTTTTGATCTTTTTGGTATACAGACCTAGTAATGGGACAGTTTTATGGCCCTTGGGCATAGTTCCAAATTGTTCTCCAGAATGGTTGGAGCAGTTCACAATTCTACAAATAGTGCATTAGTGTCCCAATATTTTCTACATTCCCTCCATCATTTGTCATTTTCTTTTCTGCCATGTTAGTTAATCTGATAGGTGTGAGGTGGTATTTCAAAGTTCTTTTAATTTGTATTTTTCTAGTTATTAACTATGTAGAGCATTTTTATTATGACTATTGATAGATTTTATTTCTTCTTTTGAAATCTGCCTGTTCATATCTTTTGATCATTTGTCAATTGGGTAATGGTTCTTATTTTCATAAATTTGTCTCAATTCTCCATATATGTCAGAAGAAACTTTTATGGGAGAAATTTGCTGTAAATCCCCTCTTCCCCAGGTTTCTGTTTTCCTTCTAATTTTGGCTGCATTTGTTTTACTTGCACAAAAAATGTTGATGGCTATTTTTCTGATGTTTTCCATAATTTATAGATCACAGTACTGACCTAACATGATATTTCAGGAGCATTCTGCATGTGGTGCTTAATTATTAGTGTAACTTGAGAAGAACATGTGCTTTCTCCTCCTCTCTCCAGTAGTAATCAAAATGGAATCTATTTAGTCATCTACATTCTTTCACATAGTCCCTCAGTAAACAAAAGTATGCAAGGCACTTCTCCATAGTTGGGATACCATCTATGATTGTTGAGGAGTCTTTTCCCTTATAAAACTTTCAGGTCCATTCAGAGATCACTTACCACCTATGTGACCTTGAACAATTCACTTAATGTCCCTGGTCATCTGTTTCCTCATCTAGAAAGCAAGATTAGACTGAATGACCTCTAAGGTCTCCTTCTGTTCTAGATTTATGCGCTTATGATCCAATGACCTAAAGACATGAGTAAAATTTCCCTTTTTCTGGTAACAGGTTAACTTTTTATATATTAATTTAGTGTAGTTCCATTTAGTTAATAAATTATGAAAGTGATTCAATTTAAATGTCACTTTATCCATTTCGGGTCATGCTGGATGTCATCTTGACTCTTCTTAGCCCATGGTTGATGAAGAAATGTAAAAGGAGCTGGAAAAGTGACTAGAGAAATTGTGCTTCCTGGTCCCCCTTTCTCTTACCCTTAAAAGATCCCTGTCATTGGGAACTTTGCCATTGTAGGCAAGGATTGAGAAGTCTTTTAAAGAGAGAGGAACACTTTCTTACATTGAACCGAGAATTGATCACTATGTGTATAGGCTGCTACGAAAGTGTCATGGTCTGAATTCAATGTGAAAAAACCTTCTATGCCTCAATGCAGCTCTTCCAATTAGTAAATTCTGTTGAATAACTGAAGCACAAGCAAGTCAATGTAGTAGCTACAGTATTTAAATCTGATGAAAACGGCGAGACACCTAAATAAATTAGAAATGAATTGTGTGGTGCATGTTAATGAGAGGAAGGCTGGTGCAATGAATAGAGTGCTAACCTTGGGATTGGAAAGACCAAGGATCCAATCTTAGTCCTTTCACTAACTAGCTATGTGACCATGAGCAAGTAATCTAATTTCTCTGAGTTTCAGCTTCTTCATGTAATTGATTTTACTTCGATTAACAAAGTGACGTGAGATTGGATTAGACAGTTTATGAAGTCCCTTCCAGATCTAAAATATATGATTATGGATAGACATAAAGTGTTATACTGTTACCTTCATCAACGTCATTTCACAACAATCTTATTACTGTACAACAAAGTATTGAAATGTCAATGTATTGTTATTTGGATGATTTCCTACTTATCTGCACCCTATAACATTGTTTCACTTAACATTTCATTTTTATGGAATCAATTAATGACATTTGTTTGATTATAACTATTACATTCAGTTGATCAGCCAATAAGTCACCTAGCATTTATGAAGCACCTATTATATACCAGGTGATATATTGAATATATAAAGACAAAAATGATCTTTAATTTCAAGGAGCTTACATTCTAAAGAGGTAGGCAATATGAACATTTATAGGTATATACAAGACAGATCAAAATAAGTGGAAAGTGAATTTTTTCCTTTGAGGAAAAAAGAACTAGAAGCTAGGAAAATCATGAAATGTGTTATATAGAAGGTGGTGCTTGAGTTGAGTTTTAAAGGAACAACAAATTCTAAGAGACTAAAGTGAGGAAGGAGTATTTTAGCTCTGGGACACTTCCAGGGCAATGATGTGAAGAAATGTGGGAAGAACATCAAGACGGTCAGTTTGGGTAGACACTAGAGTGCGAGGATGGGAATAATGTTTGTATATTAAGGATGTACATTAAAATGGGAAGGTTTTTTCTTATCTCCTCAGTAGCTAGTACAGTCCTTCCCTAAACTACCTTGAATTAATTTTGGATATATACTGTACATACTTACATTCATATGAATATATACATACATGCATCCACACACAAGCACGTACATACACATAAACATATGCATGCATACCTATCTCCATTTTCATATCTAGCTATATCTCTTTCTAATCTATATCTATCGATATCAATTTATCAAACCATCCACCTATTTGTGTATCTATCTGTGTATCTATCTATGAATCTACGTATCTATGTATCTATCTTTCTGTCTGTCTATCTACCTACCTACCTATTTATCTATCTCAATCAACATATATGTTTGTCTTCCTTTCTCTAAAGCCAACCATTTACCAACCACAGCATACTGCCGCTCAGGTGCTAGGAAGATGAAAAGACAAAGATGAAAAACATGATATTTCCTGCCTTTGGGGAGCCTATAGTCTAATTCGTAGCACTGGAGGATAAGTAAATAAGTGGATAACTATATAGTAGAGTTTGACAGAGAAAAAGGAGGCATCTCAACAATGATTACATATGCATTTATATACACATGTATAAATACATGGCTATGGGTATAGAAACATAAGTATATGTATAGATATGTAATATATATGCACAGGGTCTCTCATCTTAGAATGCAAACTTCTTGAGGGCTTGAGCACAAATAGGGGCCATTTTACTTTTGTCTTTATGTCTCTAGAAATATGCACATTGATTGGCACTTAGCAGACACTTAAAAATCCTTGTTCGTTGACTTAATTGTTTGAAGGCAAGTTGTGAAGGGCTATAAAAGCTAAACAGTGGAGCTTCTTTTTGATTATTGAGGCAATAGGGAGCCACTGGTTTATTGAGCAACCAACTGCCATGGTCATACTTACACTCTGGGAAAATTGCTTTGACAGCTCTGTAAAAGATGGATTGGAGTGGAGATAAATTTGAGGCAAGGGAACCAATGGGCAAGCTATTGTATTTGTCCATATGTGAGGAGATGAGGGCCTGAGCTAAGGTGAGGACCACTTGAGCAGAGAGAAGGAAGTGGATTTAAAAGAGAAGTGAACATATTTAATGATCATGGGGCAAACTGGCTATTTTCAAAGAACTATGGGAAATTTAATACACACAAACTTCAACCAAGGCAGAGTGCTTTTTGAAGTTAGTATTAGGCTTATAAAATATGACTTTTATTGTATTTCAGGATCATTCCCATGACACGGGAATGAATTTTTGAAATTGTTGTTAAAACCAATATAAAAATATGGCTATGTAAATTTGTTTTGTGCAAAATTTTATAAGCGAATATATCATGGGAATTAGGACATCTACATTTCAGCTGTGCTATTGACTAACTGTATGACCTTGGACAAGTCAGTGTGCCTATTTGTGCCACAATTTCCCCAGTTATAAAATAAGGGAATTAGATATTATGACCTCTAAAGCCGTTTCCAGTCCTAAAATTTTGTTAGCATGGTAAAGTAGAAAGATTGCTGGATTTGGAGCTGAGTTGAATTCCAAGCTCTTCTAATTATTATGTGTGAGACTTTGGTTTGATTAATTTCACTGAGCCTCAGTTTCTACATCTGTAAAATTAGGGGATGGAGGATATAACCTTTAAGGTCATCACCAAGTTGAATGCTATGGCCCTATGATCTCTATCCATATTCTGTAGTCATAAAAATAAAAAAAAATTCATAGGATTAAATAAAGTCATCTCATAGCTTTTCCTGGAGTGGTTAAGAGAAGGAGTAAAATAAATCAGAAATATCATTGTTGGTTCCCCCTCTCCCTCCCTTCTTCGTTTCTTTCCTCCCTCTCTTTCTCTTTGCTGCACCAGAACTCTCCGTTCCCCCCCAGCACCCAAAGCCGATTCCTCTTTGCAGCTTGATACTCCGGCATGAATGAATGATGGAATATTTGACTGATATAATTTATGATGCTCTATGTGACAGCCTATTTTAGAGTGCTTGAGGTTTTTACAGTCTCTTGTACTAGTACCTGCTGCTGAAACAAGAGATTACTCTCCTCGGACAGACTGTAATTTAATAGTACAACTGTGTAGCCAGCCACCTCCTACTGTATTTCACCACCCACTCAAGTCAGCTTTTGATAGATCGGCCTCAGCGTTGTGTTGCCTGGAAATTGAAGTGCTACGTATCCTCCTCACAGTCTTAACGGATATATCAAAAGTGAAGAGGAAAAAAAAAAGAACATATATTCAATGCAACTGAGCTCCTGGTTCTCTTACATTTCTGTAGACTGTCTGATGGGCCAAATGGAAAAGGACTTAGCTCTCTTATAAAACATGAGGTGTAACCTTGATAGCATTCAGAGGTTAGATGGTAGATCTGGGTCAACCCTAGGAGTGGAATAGGGAAAGGGGGTAGCTTATTATGGTATGTCATATGCTTATTATGTGCTATTGGTATGGGCATAGAATATCCAGAGGGGATATGGATTGGATATGTGATTATATTGATTTATATGATTCTCAGGTAAGGCAACTCCCTCAAATTCTAATTTTCTGAAACTCATAGTTACTGTAGCTCATTGCTGCTTACCCTAGGGCACTCAGAAACTAAGCGACCCAAGGTCACATAGGCAGCAGGTATCAGGAATGGAACATGAATTCACGTTTTCCTGGCTTCTAGGCTACTCCATTCACTATGTCATTCCACCTCTCATAGAATATTGATACGTGGTCAAAGTCCTTTGAATTAAAGATTCTAGGTGACCTTATTTTAAAATATAAATATCCTTAGGATGGGTAACAATAAGCCACAGACAGACATATCCATGGTTTTGTCTTGCTCTTTATCAGCCTGGCTTTTAAAACCTTTCAGAATCTGGTTCCTACTAACATTTCTAGTCTTACTTCGTATTAGTCTCTTTATACTATCCATTACAAACAATCTAGCCTTCATTTTTCAGGCAACATTGAGGCCCAAGACAATTCTCCCTTGGACATCTACGCATTTCTGCAAGTGGTTCTCCATTTTCGAAATGTACCCCTGCTTGCATCTCTAGTATCCTTTATGGCATAGCTCAGGTGCCTCATGAAGCCTTTTCTAGTTCTATCCCTCCCCTCCCAACCATTGCTGCCCCCATTATTTTTTTTTTCTTTTTAGATTTTCTCCCACTTGAACCTACTTTGCATAACCTTGTACCTATTTAATATTTGTTTATGTGCATACATATTGCATCCTTCCTGTGAGCTGTGATCACCAGGAGGGCAGGGATTCTGTTTCGTGTTTGTCTTCCCTGTATTTAGCACAATGTCTTGTACATTTATGCTTAACAAATGTTTCTTGAACTGAATTGGATTTTCTTTTGAATTTATTTTTCACTTAATACAGGGGGGGATAAGCATTTATATAGTACCTGCTATATACCAGACTCTGTGCTAAGTGCTTTTTGTGAATATCTCATTTGATGCTCACAACCCTGTAAGCTAGGTGCTGCTTTATATGGATAAATCTTTCCATGTTTCCAAATGCTTTTTATATCTTTTAGTTTTTTTTTCTTCCGGGAGATAAGACTGGAGACATGCAAGGATAATCAGACCTTGAGGCTGGGGCTAGGGAGTATGCCGAAGCAGAAGAAAAGAGCCTAGAAAGGGGAGGTCATGGGGGAAAGGGGAAAGAGGATGGGATAAATTTTGTCTACTTCATTCTTTTGACAGAAACTGGACCTGAGTAGCCACCATGGTTGCAGGCATCTCCAGATTGCTAATATTTGCTTATATTCCTAGGATGAGGAAAATCCTGATTTGATAGTGAGAGTGGTTTTCCCCTTTAGCTATCACCCATTCATATAGATGGGTTTAATTCTTTGATTCATTTAATAAGCATTTGCCTACTGTGTGGCAAATATCATGCTGAAGATGCAGTGTCTAAACAGGACATGCTCCTGTCCTCATGAATCTAAGAGTCTAGTTAGGAGATAAGATCCAAACACAGATAAATATAATACACAATCTTCTTTTTTCTGAGTAAGTCACTGCTTGTGAGAAAACTGTTTCTACCTATGCAGACTGGCAACTGTTCTGTTTCAAACTTTTAGGCAGTTGCCCGGGGCCCTGCCAGATGTAATGACTCACCCAGGGTCACATAGTCAGTGTGTATCTAAGATGAGAATTGAATCTATATTCTTCCTGACTCCATGACTAGTTTTCTATTTGCCACCCCAAACTTTTTTTCAATGCAATACACAATATTATGTGACAAATGTACCAGAGGTACAATAAAAAGTGTTACATGAGGTCTGAGGAGGGGAAGATTATTTTTAAGTAGGAGGTTCAGGGAAGGCTTTCCAAAGCAGATGGCATTTGAGCTGACTTTTTTTTTATAAGTTAATTTATTTAGTTTTAGTTTTCAACATTCACTTACATAAGTTTTAAATTTTCTCCCCCTCTGGCATGCAATCCAATATAGGCTCTACATATATATTACTCTTAAACAATTTCACATTAATCATGTTGTATAGAAGAATTAGGATGAATGGGAGGAACCATGAGAAAGAAAAACATAAAACAAAACAAAACAAAAAAAGAAAATAATCTGCTTCGATCTGCATTCAGACTCCATGTTTCTTTTTCTGGAAGTGGATGGCATTTTCCATCACGAATCTTTTGGAATTGTTTTAGGTCCTTGCACTGCTGAGAAGAGCCAAGTCTATCAAAGTCAGTCATCGTACACTGTGGCTGTTACTGTGTACAATGTTCTCCTGGTTTTACTCCCTCCACTCAGCATCAGTTCATGTAAGTCTTTCCAGGTTTTTTCTGAAGTCTGTTTGCTCCTCATTTCTTATAGCATAATAGTATTCCATTACATTCATATACCACAACTTGTTCAGCCATTCCCCAATTGATGGGCATCCCCTCAGTGCACAGTTCTTGGACACCACAAAAAGAGCTGCTAGAAATATTTTTTGTACATGTGGGTCCTTTTCCCATCTTTATGATCTCTTTGGGATACATTGAGCTGACTTTGAAAGTGTAGGTAGGAGGCCCATAGGGGAAGTTGGATTAAGAAGTCATTCGAGGAACAGGAATAAAATGAGTATTAGTCACTTGTTACTTTTATTATATTTCAGGACTATTTCCCCCACAAAAGAATTAATTTTTGAAATTATAAAATCCAATATGAAAATATGACTTCATAAGTTTGTTTTGTGATTAGTTTTACAGGACTCTATGTCTTGGGAGTCAGGAGACCCACATTCCAGCAATGCTATTGACTAACTGAATGATCTTGGGCTAGTCATTGCACTGGTGTCCTTCAGTTATAAAATGAGGGAGTTAAACTCTATGATCTCTATATCATGAAGTAACACGGATTAGAATATTAGGAAGGATGTCTAGATGGACGGTGGTTGTGGTAAGGTCAGTTTAGGAGTTTATTTAGTTTATTGAAATAGTCCAAGTTAAGGTTGGATGGATAATAAAGGCCTATATGGGGGGGTGACTGTGGGAATAGAATTAGTATCAAAGGAGGAATCAGCATGAGAGTAGCAAGTCTGGGGGCCTGAGTGGGAAGAGAAGATTTCGGTGGAGGCTGTTGGTAGGATTTAGGGAGCCGGAAGCAGCATTGATATGAATGGTTAAGAAAGACAGTTCTCAGACAAATGAAGTGTGCAGTCTGGACAGTGAAAGTGAAGGAGATGGATTCAATTGGGCAAAAAAAATGATGAAGTATTTATTTGTAAGGTGCTCTAGACTAGAGGCACAATGGGAGAAAAGGTATTGGAGCCTGAGTCAGGGGTGACATGGATTCTAATCTGACTTCTGAGATTTGCTAGCTGTGAGACCTGCAGCAAATCATTTGGATGAAGGAAACGATGGATAAAGAAAGCATTATTAAGTGATTATTATGTGTAAAGCCCTGCACTAAGGATGCAAACAGGAAAACAAGGCAATCCCTGCTTTCAAAGAGCTCCCCTTTTAAGGTAGAGAATAGACATATGGAAGATTTTAGCTCCAAGTCAGATGGACAAGTCCATCTTAGAGTCCAATGGTAAATCAGATGTTAACACCTTTTTTTAATGTCATTCCCACTGACAATTGATAGCAGTTTTTGTTCCTGAACCATTTCACAGTGCCAAGGTTTTGGGTGGCAAGAGCTTTCTTTAATGGGTCTTCAGCAGCTGTGGCTGTAATCCCTGCAGTAGCAATTGCCAGGCTCCATCTCCACAAAGGATACTTCCCAGGATGGTAGCAGAGGGCACTGGCTGGGGAGCACTGCTCTTCCCAAGATTCTTGGTTTCAGGGTCCTGAACTGTCCCCATCATTTCTGAGGGGAAAGGTGGGAGTGGTGGTAGCTTGATTTGTCTGTCATATGCTGCCTTCTGTCTCTCCCTCAGGGAGCCTTGCTGCTTCAGCTAAGCTGGCTTTTGTGCCCCGTGTGTGGCAGTTGGTTGGCAGTTGGTGGGGATAGCTGCCCTTTCTCCACAGGAGAATGCTTAACATACTGTGAATTATGCCTTCCATAACCTCCCAGTCTCCTTGAAGAGAGTAGAAGGGCCCTTCCAACCCTAGTCTGTTCAATATGCAGGTGAAAAAGGCAGTTTTGCCTATAAAAGGATCTGGCATATAGAGGAATAATAGTTCTGAGGATAATCTCCCCCTTATTTAATGCCTTTTAGCCTCAGTTTTCTCATCCATAAAACAGGGATAATAATGACTGGTATACCTATCTCTATTGTTGTTGTTCAGTCATTTTCAGTCATGTTTGACTCTTTGTGATCCTATCTTGGATTTCCTTGGCAAAAATACTGGAATAGTTTACCATTTTCTTCTCCCATACCTGCTTTATATGTGTTATATACCTCTTGCTGCAAGGACCAAATGAGCATTTAAAGTGTTTTAAAAACACATTAGGTAAACGTAGATATCTATTATTAATTAATGAGTAACATAACAGTTAAATAATGCAATAATTATTATTATTACCCAATTGGGTGTGTATGTTATTCTCTCTTTGAGCCCATTGTGATGAGAGTAAAATTCAAGTGTTCCTTGCCACCTCCCCCATCTTCCCCTCCACTGTAATGGCCCTTTCTTCCCTCTTTTATGAGAGATAATTTACCCCATTCTACCTCTCCCTGTCCTCTTTCTCACCCCTTAATTTGTTTTTAAAGATATAATCCCATCATATTCAACTCACATCTGTGCCTTCTGTCTATATATACTCGTTCCAAGTACCTTAATAATGAGAAAGTTCTTATGAATTACAAGTATCATTTTCCCATGTAGAAATGCAAACATGATTTCCCTTTCCCGTTTACCTTTTTAAGCTGCTCTTGAGGCTTGTTTTTGGAAGTCAAATTTCCTATTCAGTGCCGATCTTTTCATCAGAAATGATTGAAAGTCCTCTATTTCATTGAATATACATTTTTTCCCCTGAAGGATTATACTCAGTTTTGCTGGGTAGGTGATTCTTGGTTGTAATTCTAACTCTTTTGCTCTCTGGAATATCATATTCCAAGACCTCTGATTCTTTAACATAGAAACTGCTAAATCTTGTGTTATCCTGATTGTGTTTCACCTGTTTTCCAGGTCAGTTGTTTTTCTAATATTTACATTGTCTTCTATTTTTTCATTCTCTTGATTTTATATTATTGTTTCTTGACATCTCATAAAGTCATTAGCTTCCACTTACTCAATTCTAACTTTTATGGAATCATTTTCTTCAGTGTATTTTTACGCCTCTTTTTCTATTTGGCTAATTTTGCTTTTCAAGGAATTCTTCTCCTCTTTGCATTTTTGTACCTCTTTTACCATTCGGCCTATTCTGATTTTTAAGGTTTTATTTTCTTCAGTATTTTTCTGTGCCTCCTTTACCAAGCTGTTGAATCTTTTTATATGATTTTTTTGCATCATCTCATTTCTCTTCCTAATTTTTCCCCTAACTCTCTTACTTGATTTTAAAACCCCCTTTTGACCTCTTCAGTGCCCTGAGACCAATTCATATTTTTCTTGGAGGCTTTGGATATAGGAACTTTGTCTCTGCCATCTTTTTCTCAGTGTTTGTTTTGATTTTCCTTGTCACTATAATAACTTTCTATGGTCTGAATTTTTTTCTGTTGTTTGCTCATTTTCCCAGTCTATTTCTTGTCTTTTAATTCTTTGCTAAAGTGGGCCTCTGCTTCCAGGGTGGAGGGTGCACTGTCCCAAGCTTCAAGGGTTTTGTGTAGCTGTTTTCAGAGATACTTATAAGGACCTGTAAGTTTTCAGTTTTTCCAGGGTGGTATGATCTAGGGAGAGGTGTGTTCACTACTCTCCTGGCCTGTGTTCTGGTCTATGAGCTATTGCTAACACTCTTTTCTGCCTTGGAACTATGATGAGGGTGCCAGCTCCACTGAGGCTACAATCTCTGATGTGCTAATTCTTCTCCTTGCCCTGGGTCTGCCACCCAGGACTGCAACCTGGGTCTGAGCATCAGCAAAGCAACAGAGTGGTCCCTGGTGCCAGCAAAAAGAGTGTAATTTCCTTCTGACCAGTTGTTCAACCCCCTAACCATCTGTGGGCTGAGAGCTCCAGAAGTTGCTGCTGCAGCTGAGGATATTCATTACAAAGGTCTGCTCCTGGTTTGTGCTGGCATGGCCTGCACTGGACTGCATTCCACTCTCACCCTGGTGTGACAGACCTTTCTTGCCAAACTTTTGAATTGTTTTGGGCTGAAAATTGTTTCACCCTGTCCTTTTGTGGGTGCTGCCACTCCAGGATTTATTTGAAGGCTTTCTTTTTTTATGTCTTTGCAGGAGTTTGGGGGAGAGCTCAGGCAGGTCCCTGCCTTCTCTCTGCCATCTTGGCTCTGCCCCCATGGCAGAATTTATAAACTAAGAGAGCACATTGTTTCAATACTGAGGTCATCTCAGAGTGGGTGGCAGTGGTACACCTCAGGAAGTCTTACCTTGTGTTTACTAGTTGCTCAGGTATATTCAAGTAGATTCCTTGTCACCCTGACATTTTCCTTTCCCACACTTACTTCTCAGGTTTTCAAAGATTCTCTTCATTTGAAATTCCATGATTTCTTTCTTTTCACATGAAGAACTCTTCAGAATGTAACTACCCTTGAACCATATCACTTTTTGGATATATAGAGGAATTATAAACCATTGCTCTGGTGTGTATGTGTATTTGTGTGTGTGTGTGTTTGTGTTTGTGTTCTGGAGTGAAAAACCTTTAGGTATGCCGGTTTCTTACAGATTTTTAGCAATCTTCAGAATTCTGGCTAACATAAGTCTTTATTTCTTAAAACCTGTAAATTCAAAACAAAAACAAAAAATATTTGACAGTTAAGATAAATAATATTCTAACTTGAGTAGTGCTAACTCAATTTCTTGGCTGCACCATCTTGAGTGGGCAGTATCCCTCATCTGGTCTGAGCTCATGGAACTACCCTTGTGTTTGTTTATAACACTTATTTTTTAGTGGGCTCATGAATTTCTTTTACTTACTGTGTTTAATGATTCCCTGCCACTGTATTATGTTTTTCAACCTTGTAGTATTATAGATCTCATCAACTACATCAGCCACAAACATTTATTAAACATTTACTTTTCCAAGCACTGTGCTAAGTCCTTGGGATACAAAGAAAGACAAAAACACAGTTCTTGTGCTCAAAGAGCTCATATTCTAACAGAGTAGGAAACATTTATACAACTATGAATATGCAAGATTATATAGAGTGTAAATGGAAATTAAATCTCAAACAAAAGGCCCTAAGGGATAAGGGGGAGAAGGACATGCTGGGAAAGGCCCCTTTCAGAAGGTAGAGTTTGAGCTTAATCTTGAAGAAAGCTAGGGAATCCAGGAGTCAGAGGTGAAGAGGGAGAGCAATCTAGGTATGGTGGAGGGGTTATTGGAAAAGGCATGGAGATTGCAGATGGACATTTGAAGTTGGAAGGGTCCTGAGAGCTCATCTAATAAAAGCCACCTGTTTCTGAGAAGAGGAACTGAAACTTTGAGAGGTTTAGTGATCTGCCTAAGGTCACACAGGTAGTAAGTGATAAAGCTGAGGTTTAATGCCCTTTGTATGGTACAATACTGCACAATATGAATGAAACACAAAGGTAATTTTAAGATGAATGATAAAAATACAGGGAGAATTACTTGGTTTTGTTTATGAAAGCATGAGTGAAATGCTTCAGACTTATCAGTTTTAGATCCTCCCCTGCCCCCCCAAAAAAGAAGAAACACAACCAGATGGGCTGGTTTGATAGAAAGTGTTTAGGTCTGTCAAGAGGGAGAAAGTTGATTATTTAAAAACTGCTGTGGTGGCTATTGTTTTAATTTTTGTTTGGCCTGGATCAGTGGTGATTTTACCAAGACTAAGACATCATTTCTGGAGACTTTTGTTGAATAAAAGTGTGAAATCAGAAAACTTTTATAGATGTTAGATGACAAAGCATCCAAAACTTTATAAACTACAAGAACTGATTTTTTTAAAACAAAACTTACTTGAAATGAAAAGCCAATGAAGTAATTACTAAATGTGGATTGAAAAAAAAATGCGTCCATGAAAGTTTTGTGTATGATTTATTTTACCTGGCCATCAGCAAAACAATAACAACAAGAAAAAGAAACAGAAAAAAATTTAATAATAATAAAATTAAAGCCAAGCGATATGTTTCTATTTGACCCTATTCTGCATCTTGCAGTAACAATTTTAGTTCTAGGACAGTATGGGTAAGTGAGAAAAAAACAATAATCATACCCATTTTCTTCAATTTATAATTTTTAATTAATAGATGTATTCCTGCATGTCTTTAAATATAATTCCTGAATATGGTTTGTGTTTTATTTCAGTAGCAAAAATGAATAAAGCATTTTGGGGAGGCCTCTATTATAATGTTTTTAATTAATCGAAAGTGTGGTCAGTGGTAAGAAGCTAGACTCGGGTAATAGCTTAGGCTTACACAGGCATTATCCAGGGTTCCATGAGTAGGCAACAAGTAGATTAGTCGAAAGAACACCAGACAACTGTGCTTTTCCTAGTCCTCCTTAACCCCAGTGCCTCCCTCCTGAGATAAATTTACATACATACATACACTTACATGGATATGTTTGTACATATCTTATTTGAATGCATATTTTTTTCATGTTATCTAGTTTCTCAGACTATGAGCTGCATGAAAGCAGGGACTGTTTTTTCTTTTTTTTTGTATATCTATGGCTCAGCAAAGTTACTGGCACCTAATAAGAACTTTATAAATGCCCGTGGACTAATGGAAGTCTCGAGATTGGCCTCTGCTTTAAAATGAAACATATTAAAGAAATTTCATCACAGTTAAAAACTGCTTGTTTCAAAGTCTCCTTCTTCCTGGTGCAATGTGTCTGCAGTCCTGACTTTGCATCTTTAGATTTTTTCTTTTCTGCAACCATTTTCCTGCCTTGATTTATTAATACCCATGAAGGCAGACAGGGTGTTACACTGGAAAGAGCTTTGGTTCTGGAGTTAGAAGCCTAGGGAGACCTGAGATCAAATCCCACTTCGAGTGTTTACCATTTATCTAACGTTAGGGAAATGACTTAATCTTCATGAGTCTCGGTTTCCTTATCTTTATAGTAAAAGAGTTG
The DNA here is from genome assembly GCF_011100635.1 of Trichosurus vulpecula. Taxonomy (NCBI): domain Eukaryota; kingdom Metazoa; phylum Chordata; class Mammalia; order Diprotodontia; family Phalangeridae; genus Trichosurus; species Trichosurus vulpecula. The sequence continues at coordinate 400,015,353 of NC_050576.1, forward strand.
GATTAGATAGCCTGCTAGCCTATCTTCTTTCTGTAGATCTATGCTACTATGGTATTTTGTAGTCATTGAGAGCCTGCCAGGTTTCTATTCCCCCAGTTCCATCTGGATTAATAGCTTATAGCCATTTCCAGTATTTTTTCAATCCTATGTACGGCTTCTACTTTTCACTCTTAGCCTTACCATCTTTCCTCCCACTGGATCTCTGTTCCCACATGGCTTCTGGTCCAAGTGTGGCACCTATATGTTAAAAGATAAAAACCTGAGGAGCTAGGTTAATACAGTCTCCTGACAATCTCAAGAACAGGTTATAAACCTACAGTGGAGAACCAGTAGTTGTCACCTATTTCTCGGACACTCCTCCTCCTCCTTCTTCATTTTTGTCATCATCATCGTCGTTGTCTAATTCTTCTCCTCCTCCCAATGAAGCCATTTTAAAATGATTTTTGAAGGAAACCATGAAGGTTTCCTGTTTGATTGTTTTTCAAATTCTTGTCATTCAGTTATTTTAGTTATATCCAAATCTTTTTTTTCTTGGGGTTTCCTTGGCAAAGATACTGGAGTCATTTGCCATTTCATTCTTCTGCTCATTTTACAGATGAGGAACTGAGAAAAAATGGTTAAGTGACTTGGCCAGGGTCGCATAGCTAGTAAGTGTCTGGGAGCCATATTTGAACTCAGGAAGATGAGTCTTGACTTCAGACCTGATGCTTTACCCAATATACTACCTGGATGCCCCAGGTTTTTGGTTTTTCAAATGGCCATCAGCAAAGCAATATAAAACACACTAAAATGTTTTGACAATAATAAAATCAAAACAAAGAAATCTGTTGGTATTTGGCCTGTTCTATATCTTGCAGTAACACTTTTAGTTTCCCAGGACTGTATGAATAAGTGAGAAAAAACAATAATCATACCCATTATCTTCAATTTATAATTTTCATATATGTACTACATAGAATATGGTAGCTAGGTGATGCAGTGGACAGAGTGTACAGCCTGGAGTCAGGAAGAATCATCTTCATGAGTTCAAATCAGACCTCAAACACTTACTGGCTGTGTGACTTTGGACAAATCACTTAACTCTGTTTGCCTCAGTATCCTCATTTGTCAAATGAGCTGGAGAAGGAAATGGGAAATCATTCTGGCATCTTTGCCAAGAAAACCCTGAATGGAGTCAAGAAGAGTTAGACACAGCTAAAATGACTGACCAACAACAGCATAACATAGAATATATATATATATGTATGTATATATATATATACATATATATGTGTATATATATACATATATATACATATATGTATATATATACACATATATATGTATACATAAATATAATTCTTCAATATGGATTTCTCTTTTATTTCAGAGACAAAAATGAATAAAGGGTTTTGCGGGGCTCTATTTCAGTAATTTTTTAATGTATACAAATAGTGATCAGTGGTAAGCTAGATTCAAGTGTTAGTTTAGGCTTACACAGGCATTATCCATGGTTCCATTAGCATAAGAAGCAAGTGATTTAATCTTTATATTTTACTATTTATTATATTATTATACATATATTATTTATTTGTATACTATATTATTTATTATATTTATTTATATTTTTGTTCATATATTATAACATACTCTATATCATTTACTAGCACACTAGTACAGGTATATATTTTGTAAATAAATATATTTATATTAGGATTGTGCTTTTTTTTTTAATTGACGGAGTGACAAAAAAGAAAAAAAAAAGGCTTAGAGACAAATACCCAGCCCATTAATTTTACAGATAGGTATATTTAAGCTAAGCAAGGTGAAGTGACTTGCCCAAAGTCATAGTTAGCTAGTGGTCAACATGGTACTAGAACCCAGGTTCTCTTTTGTTTTTGGTTTTTTTTTTTTTTGGCAGGGCAATTGGGGTTAAGTGACTTGCCCAAGGTCACACAACTAGTACATGTGTCAAGTGTCTGAGGCCGCATTTGAACTCAGGTCGTCCTGACTCCAGGGCTGGTACTCTACTCACTGCTCCACCTAGCTGCCCCAAAACCTGGGTTCTCTTACATCTGATTTAAGGATTTTTTCATTATACCATATCATCTTCTTAATACAAAGAATACAGAATCAGCAGCTCCTGAATCTGGGTTGATTGGCACAGTGAGAATGAAACTGAGTTTTTTGTTCAGTGGTTAATTCCTTCCCAAACGTTTTTTTTTCTTGTGTAGTGATAGTCTTAGCATAAACATTGATGTCTCAAATAGAAGTGGAATCTTGTCACTTTTACTGCTTTTTAAGCTCACCATAGGGGACACTAAAACATCATCTTCTATACGGTATTTTAATACACAATTACATTTTATTTGTTACTTTATCTACCTTTCAAAAATAGCTAGAATTCAGAAGTTTGATGGAGGTAAAGATTGTTGGGTTACCCTAATCTCTTTGTTGTGGACTGTTAGCTCTTCCAAAGGGCAGAGTGGATGGAGCACCAGGCCTGGAGTCAGGAAGTCCTGAGGTCAAATTTGGCCTCAGACACATACTAGCTGTGTGACTCTGGGCACATCACTTAAGCCTGTTTCCCTCAGTTTCCTTATCTGTAAAATGAGCTGGAGAAGGAAATGGAAAACCATGACAGTATCTTTGCCAAGAAAGCCCCAAAATGGGTCACAGAGAGTGAGAAATAATTGAAAAATGACTCAACAACAACAAAAAGCTAGTCAAAACTTTGATGAGCCTAATTTAGAGTTAAATACTTCACTCAAGGATATAACCACTTTCTGGTTCATTATTGGCTGAGACATTTAGGGAGTCTTAGAAATCATGACTTGTTTTAGTTGTTGATCGAAATTGACATTTCTTGTTGTTTAGCTAATGACATTTTACAGGATATAAACCTTTTAAAAACAAACTAGATGAACAGGTGGAGATGAGCTATTTAATCTGTTCTTTAATGGTTTCATCCATTCTATTTCAAAACATTTTTTTCCATCGTTACATTTATTCATCCTATGCTTGCTACATCTAAACTCTAATATCTGAAATGTCTCCTTGCTGTAGCCATAAGGTAGAGACCCATGAGGGGACAGCTAGATGGCTCAGTGGATAGAAAGTCAAGAGTCAAGAAAAGCTGAGTCTAAATCCGGACTTAGATACTCACTAGTTTTGTGACCTGGGCAAGTCACTTAACCCTTTTTGCCTCAGTTTCCTCATCCGTAAAATGAGCTTGAGAAGGAAATGGCAAATCACTCCAGTATCTTTGCTAAGAAAAACCCAAATGGGGTCACAAAGAGTTAGACATGATTGAACAACAAAAGACCCGTGAGCAGGTGGTGATTACATAGTAATAAATGAATCTTATAAATATAGTCTTATGGCGACCTATTTGCTATCTTTATTCCTTGAAGACCAGTCACAGCTCTGCATGCAGCTTTGTTCCGTCTTAATTTTCTATTCGTGTTTGAATATTTTTTTTAATTCTGTGGTTTCATTTTTTTCATGAGTTTGAAGAATAGTAAGAAGGCCAGTTTGTCTGGAATCTACAGTGTAGGAAGAGGAGCAATGGAAAATAAGTCTGGGAATATCAGTTGGGGCTAGGTTATGAACTTTAGTCGTCATATAGAACCACATGTAATATGTATATAATTTTACAACCTAAGGTTGTAAAAGTGAGGAAGGTATTCATTGTTCAACAAAAACTGGGAAAACTGGTTAACAGATAAAAAAATGGAAGTAGATCCAAATCCCATACCATGTGTCACAATAAAATCTATAAGATCAATGATCTAAATATATTTTAAAAATCACTTCATAAAAAGAGGATAGATAATATCTTTCTCACTGTAGAGAGGGGAACAAATTCTTAGCCATTCATGATTAGGAGAAATTATTTTTTAAAAAATTGAAGGAATTAAATTACACTTTATATAGATGCAAATAGTTATACATATATGTTTATAGTTTTTACACACAAAAAATCTCCAGAATAAGAAGAAATCAACCACTTGGATAAAAGTGAGGTATCCACAATGTATAAGGAATTGATGCAACTTTATGAGTAAATTCTCCAATAGGTAAGTGGTCAAAGCATAAGAACAGATAAAAAGTAAGATACATAATTATCACCTACTTTATGAGAAAACATTCCAAATCTCTACTAATTAGAGAAATGCACATTAAGACAACTCCAAAATAATACCTTACATTACAACCTATCAAAATGGTAAAGATAAAAAAATGACAAAATTCAAAGTTGGCATGGTGTGTCAACAACCTGGCTGGCAGCTTCTGTGGGGGTATAAGATTCACCCACAGCCAGCACCCAGAAAGCTGCCAACAGCACAGGTTCTTCTGATCTGCTTAAGGAAAGCAAGGTGAAGGGGTTGACAGGCTTACTTTTAATTCAAAAATCATTCAGTTAGTTCAGGGGAAAAAAACCAGCACCCTGAACTTCAAAACAAAATGCAAACAAATTACAGACATCAACAGACTTTGCCTGATTCAAGTCTCAACAGATAGTTACCAGAGTTCAACAAAGTTTCAACATCCGGGTTTATAAGCTGGAGGGCTCCTTAACTACAGCTGCCCAGAGTCTCCTCATCAACACCATCTCCAGAGCCCCGCACCAATAGCTCTGTCCTCCCTTCTTATAGGGCTTTAGACATCATCAGACATCATCTGAATCACCAGAGCTCAGGCTCTGGTGATTGGTTCTTGAGTTGGCCCCTCCCCTTAGGACCCTGGGATGTTCACATCCACATGGATTACATTAACACCTAATGGGGTTTGGGCCTGGGGCTTAGCACCTAGTAAAGCTCACTGAGATAAATTGAGTCACTCAAAGAAAACAAAGACAATTCTGGTTACACATGGTTAAGGAAAAAAGACACATTTTTATATCACTAATGGTTTTTGAATTAAGTCTTTTTATGATAATAATATGGATTTATACAAGGAGCATTGCAAATATATTCCTAACCTTTGACCCAGTGATCTAGTTATTGACTGGAAAACAAGAAGACCTATTTACAGACAAAAAGATATTCCTAGTAAAATCCTGGATTTAGAGCTATGAGAGACCTTTAGAGGTCATTATTTTATAGATGAAGAACTGAGACTTAGTAAGCATTCCATTGTACCAATTCGCCTTCACTTTTTTTAGTAGAAAAATATAATGGAAACAAACTATAAGTCTAACATTTAGGAAATAAATAGATGAACAAATAATGATATGTGAATCTAATGGAATATTTCTGTACTGTAAAAATAATGTGAAAAATAGAAATACAAGAAGACATATGAAGAGATAGTGTAAAATGAATTAAAGGGACAAAATATACCAACAACGATTATGTAAATGATAGCAAATATAGTAAAAGCCCTAAATTTTGCATTTATACAAAAAATTCCTAAGAGGTCATAGAAACTAATCGGACAATTTTGTTGCTATATTGTTCAAAGTAATTTCTCTCTCTCTCTCTCTCTCTCTCTCTCTCTCTCTCTCTCTCTCTAATATTTAAAATCCAATTTACCTGAAGTCTATAGTTACATTCTCAGTTACTTTCATTTTATTGTGCTTGTATTTATTTTTATTTTCTTTTCCTTTGTTCTTGATTGCATATGTAACGCTTATACTTGTCAATGGAAGTTAAAATATGACAAATTCATTACAGTGACTTTTTAAAAGGAAAACTAACCATTCCACCTATTTTTTCCCCCAGAAATATACAGACAATTAAATCCAAAGGGTGTGTTATTGGGGGCAGAGAGGTAAAAGAGTTGTGGAAACATTGAATTCTTTTGGTGTAATCATTGCCTTAATTATTCACTTCCTTATTGCAATTTGTTCGGAGGAAATTTGCCTTCTGATAAACTGTTGATGGGTAACATGGAGTCAGGTTAATTTCATGCCTTATTTTAACATTATCCATGGAAAACGGTACAAAGAGAACTTTTAAAAGGGCTAAGATAATACAGTATTGTTAGAAAGGTCTTATCCTGTGTTAACAGAATGGAGTGGTGATTTTTTCATATCCCTTCAGTTCTAGTACAGGTTCAGCAGAACAAGTTGTGGTGTGATGAAAAGGTGGTCAACCTCATGCAGATTAGTAACCAGCATGCACTTTTGTCAATTGTAAGAAGCAACGTGGACCATTGGATAAAGAGCTGATTGGTGTTGGAATTTAAAGGCATTCAAATCCTGGTTGTACTATTTTATGCTATGTGATCATGGTTATGTTTCTGGATCTCAGTTTCCTCAGTGATAAAAATGGAGTTTCAATAATTGTACCACCTACTTCATGGGGTTGTTCAGGATTAAATTAAATAGTCACTCAGTTAATCGATGTGAAAATATCTTTGAGCTGTTAAGTGACATATAAATGTAAGTTATTGTTCTTGCAACTCCAAAATGAATAATAGATAACTCCCCCTGCCCCTTGCTATTTGCCAATTGCTTCACCCTTCTGGGGGACTTAACTCCTCAGCTCTGGAACTCTTGCCTGAGGCCCAAGCAATCCTGAATGATATGGCTCACTATCTATAATTAGTGAACTCTACTCATACTTCCCATTTCACCCTGGCCATTTTTGCGCCACCCACAACTCTCCCGTGTGTACATTGTCCACTTTTATTCCCTTCGCCAATTCTTACCTCATTTCTTTCCTCCCACCCCCTTCCAGTTCCTAAATGATGCCACTGACTGCCATTGCTACTGGAAAGGCTATGTCAATCAATCCTCCATGGTTCCACTCACCATCTTTGTGACTTACCAAACCAAAGCATCTCTTCCTGCCACCACATATCTAATTATATTCATTAGGATGTAAGCTTTTTGAAGGCAGGGGCAATCTTGTTTTTTAAAAATGTTTGGCCAAATATAGGCTCAAAGTTTCTAGAATGTTTAGAAAGGTTCATGATTATGTAAGGGAAAATATACTTTTAAATACTTGCACATATGACATGAACTTAGTTTAAGTCCAAATAAAAAAGACATTTAAGCTGTTCATAGCTGCAATTGGTTTGGAAAGAAATGGGAGTTCTGAGTAATTATCATGTTTTAAAACAATGGTGTTTTACATTTTAATATGGGAGAGGCATGCTCTAGTAACTAAGCTTATCTACCAGGCAAGGGTTAAAGGAAGAAATATGGGCATACAGAGTACCTGAAGTGCCAGCCATTGTAAAATGCTCTTCACATTTGGTGTGTTAGGAGATAGCTATGTAGATCCATGTTGCAGCATGTTACAACAAGAAATGCTGCAATATGCTATAGCATGATGTCACCAACAGTTGATTACAATGCACTGCTTATTCCAAGCAAGTAAACAACCATTAATCTGGATTCATAAAAAGGCATAATAGGATTGGAAGCTTTTAAAAAATTAGAAAATAAATGGCCACTCACTACTTGTTTTGAAATGCAAATGAATGATTTTGAGAACATTTCCAGTTAGCCAAGTTTATAATAATGATGATGGGTAATGTTGATGATGACGATGATCCAAATATATTTGGAAAACCATGTCAAAATTTCTCATTAAATGGTTCTGAGTAGATGTAAGAAATAAGCTCAACCAAAAGGGCAATGGCTAAGGAAGAAGCCCCTCGGACTGGACAACGTATGACACAATCTCATTCTGTTGAGTAGCACCAACCTAGGTAATCTCTCCTCCCCTGTGAGCACAACGTCTCAGTGTCATTTCCATGGTTTTGTTTGCTGCAAAGATACAGAGGTTAAAGTGAGAAAAGAAAAGCAGGTGATGGAATAACCAAAGTCAGTTAATTTTTTAAAAATACCGCATAACTTAAAAATATGAAATTATTTACCCATTACCAATTTCTTAACCCCCTCCTTCCTTTGATATCTTTCCCATGACTGTTATTTCTAATCAGCCTGAGAAAGAAATGTCCATTAAGATGCCTTTTTGTGGTGGTTTGAAGTGGTGTGTCATTAAAATGTTCATGGTCCCTGCACACCCAGAAGCCCTGTGACTTTCTAAATCCTTGCCAGCTGGCCCCAGCTCACATCCCTGATCCACACACACACACACACACACACACACACACACACACATATCAAAGCACAAAGAGTAAGGTGCAATTTCTCTCTCTCTCTCTCTCTCTCTCTCTCTCTCTCTCTCTCTCTCTCTCTCTCCCTTCCTCCCTCCCTACCCTCCATCCCTTGATACTCTCCCCCCCCCAACCTCTACCTCCCCTTGCCACAAATGCAAACAAAGGGAGCAGTCTAAGATCCTCAAGGAGCAGCTGCTCTGCAAGGAAGCCATGAGCGTCAGTGGAGCTGCTGCAGCACGCACATCTGTCACTCAAGAAAATGTCATCCTACCCAAGCAAATCCATTGTACAATTGGAATGGAGAAAGCACTTGTTTAGATAGGTTTATGGATGGACTTCTGTTTGAACCAGTGACATCTGGGCCAATGGGACTAGAGGGGTGGAGGCCTGTTCAGTTGACCTTTTTTCTAAAGAAGATTTAATTTCTAATAGGTTAGCTTCCATGTAGATACATGGTCCTCTACTAACATATGCATCTATGATTGATATCTCCCCATATCCAAACCACTACCAAATCCCCTTTTTTAAACTTGTTGGTTAAAAAAATTCCAGCCACACACTGTTCCTTTTCTTCTTCTTAAGAATTGGTTTTTGCCCAAACCTATCCGTTATTGCCAAGGCCTCAACATTCACTATTCAAAGGAATCTGAAATAAACAGGCTTGTCCCCAACCCCTCTAGCCCAGTAAAACCAATTACCTCTTAAGTATAAAAGTGCACAGTGAAAAACAAATAAACAAATAAAAAACCTCCAGCCATGAAGAGGACATATTTTGGAATGGAAACAAAAGGCTTTATTTGCAAAGGCCCACAAAGCTACAGGGACTTTGGATTTAGCCACCCTACTCCCTGAGAATACAGAAGTATCTGGAGTCTCCAGGCCACTGGGGCACTCACATCATTTCCATGGTGAAAGGAAAAATCCCTTTTAATTGCTGAAGTTTATTTTTTTCAAAGCAATTTTTAGAGGAAGACTCCTTGCAATATGTACTTTGAAGAATTATGTGTGACTATTCCTGACAGCTTTAATACACTTGAGATAAAAATAGTTTAGCACACAATTTGCTTGTGTGTGTATATGTGTTGTATGCTGTATGTGTGTGTGTGGGGGGGAATTAGGGACTTGTTTTTAAAACTTATAACCTCTACTATGTTTTGAAGTTCGGAAAAATGCATTCATATTTCAGTCTTTTTTGATCACAAAATGTAAAGCATAAGTATTTATTTTCTTAGCTAACAAATGTTTCCCTAGGACATTTTATCACCATTAGATAGAACCTTTTTTTAAAAAAAAGACATAAATCAAATCATATTATTGTGAAATTTCCCAGGGTAAGACCTCTCTCATTTATAAGATTCTGCAATATGATGAAACTTTCAAATATCTTACAGTTCCCTGTATCTCTATCAAAAAAATACAGACTTCCATTGACCTTTACAACTTTCACCAATAAAGCAATAAGTCAATGAACTTTTCTTCTCTGGATATGTCCCAATGAAACATAAAGGCTGAAAAAAAAGCCCGACAGCCCAACCCCCATTTACTTTCAATAACGCAAAGCAGTTTCTTTTCCACCCAAAGTTTCTGGGATTGCATACTAAAGATTACGAGGTACTTCTACAGAGCTCTGATCAGCAGATTTGATATATGGATTTAGATCAACTTTTTCTTATGGCAAATCTATATGTTATTCTACTTCTTCATTTGGTACTATTTGCTGAGTGGCTGTTACTTGGGAGCAGAGGTCAGTATCTAGCTGTTGGAGAAGCAGAGTAATCTTTTACTCCTCATAAGAGTAGTGAGAGATATTAAATCACACTTGACGTACCTGAAGCCCAGCAACTTCATCCATATTTTATCTGCTGTAAATTTAATACCACAGCACTTTTTAGGGTGATATATTTATTAACTGGCTGGGGATGAGCAGTACAGAAATTCAGTTTGTTCAGGAAAATAAAATGAAGACAGTCTGACAAGTTTATGAAGTAAGCACAATAGCTATTTATTACTTTTTAAACACACAGAGTGCTGAAATGTCTTTAGCAGTGTTTGTTCAATAAATGCATAATGACTTCTAAATCACCTCCATTTATTTTTTTCTTGAATTTTAATAAAGTTTTTCTCTTTACAAAAATTGGCTGCCCCCTGCCCCTCCCCAACACACTCTCCACATACAGCATAACTTGTGTGCTCTTTATTTAAGGGAATAAACAGGACTGTGCATGTGATAAAGCTTCCCAATGGAATTGTGGGAAGGAGGATTCTATTTATCCCTGCTCTAGCCAACCATTTTTTGACCCACTCTTGAGTATGTGGAAAAAAAAAACATATACACATAGAAAAGTTTCTTATAATGATCATTCTTTTAGTTTAGTTCTACTCAGCGTACTTAAGATAGCAACTTATTTATATCCTAAAAACCCAACCCCACCCATCTCTAAACTACACTGATTGTTGCTGTTTTTTCATTTTGTTTTCTGTTAGCTGGCCCACGTTTTCTCTTCTCATACTTCTGACATATACATGGCTATGTAAACTACTCATTGGAAGAGAAAATGAAGCACTTCCAGTGCATTTATTTGTGCCTTGCTCAATATTTAAGATTGACAAAATATTTTCTCCCACTTCAAAACATAACCTTGAAAATCCCTGCTGTTGTTTAAAATATTGCAAGGTATGGCTACTGAGTGTTCACAGTTTTATTTTGAAATATCCTTTCAAGTATTCATTTTTATAGGTGACCCTCCTCAGCTCTGAGCTAATTTAAACAAAGTGTTTAAGAAACAAATAAATCTGGTCAGTCACTTAAGGACGACACCAGTGAAGTTCTAAGCCTCAGCTGGCTTCTCCTTGAGCAAGTGTTACTGCCATCTCTTTCTCACTTTTAGATGAAGCATACTTACTTATTTTATCAACTAAAGAAAAACACAAATCTGAAAATCTCTCCAAAATAAAACAAAAAAATGCATTCAATGCCACCCATGAATGGTTTTTGGAGTATGCATCATTTTAGATAATCTGCACTGATAGTCCTTTCCATTAATGTGTATAATTGAAAGTTGATATTGTCCTGTTTTGGAAAGCGAGTGTAATCAATGAACTCAAGGGTCTTTTTGATCCTTAACTAATGTAAGTTTTTAATATGGTAATGTGTAGTATTTTTGTCCTGTTTGGTCCTCATAGGAGGTTCCTATAAATAAGATCTGAATATTCTGGGTAAACAAAATTTAAATTCAATTGTGTATGCCCTGTGTTCCTCTTCTATGGCATGCTTTAAAACAAACAGAATGTCTAAATAGAGATGCTTCATCACTGTTTTCTATCACTCTTTTGATTATATTAGCTTTATCCTTCCTTGGGATACCATACCCAAATGCATTTTAATTCTCCCCTTGATGTTTTTGCTCTCTGCATCATTAGAAGATTCAAATCTGCAGGTCATATTGTCGCCTCAGAAGGAATGTATCAAACTGAATAATCACAATATCAGCTTTGGATCTTAGGCTCTGAGGAAGTCCATTACATAATAGATGATGTGTCAGGAAAACAAGATGACTGAAGCTTTGGAAATCCACCCCAAGAGCTTTAATTCACAGCAAAAATCTTGGAAGTATTTTTTCCCACAGTTCAGTGTGCCATTTTTAAAGGAAAACAACCTCTGTAACCTAATCTGAACTGTTTCTATTAACTATAAAACTGTGCTTCCCTTAAGAAGGTCACATCGAATGTCAGTACTAATGAACTGGAAAGTTCTGTGATCAGGGGTGGGAAAAATTAAAAGACTTACTGGGGCCTAGATCTTTCAAATATGTTAAGTCCCCCATCCTCTACATAAAGAGCAAGGTATGAATTCATAATGCATTAAATGCATTTATATTCATATACTGTAGAATCTCTGTATAATGCTGATGTCAGAAAATAGAACTGTTATAAAAATTGTTATATTAGGCTTTTAATATATGCAGCCATGTTTTAGGGGACATAATTTGATCCATGTTATGTCTACATTTGTGTAATAGTCATGTTATAACATGGCAATACTATATTAATTTATTTATTTCCTCATCTTTCCCCCCATTTGGTTACTATCTGATAGTCTGATGGGAGGAGGAGGAAGAATCTTGACAGTATGGTTCTTGGGATTCTCTCAGTCGTATTTCTTGATTTCCTTCCCTCCCGCCTCTCTCTTTCCCTTCCTCCCTCCCTCCCTCCCTTCTCTCCTTCCTTCCTTCCTTCCTTCCTTCCTTCCTTCCTTCCTTCCTTCCTTCCTTCCTTCCTTCCTTCCTTCTTTCCTTCCTTCCTTCCTTCTTTCCTTCCTTCCTTCCTTCCTTCCTTCCTTCCTTCCTTCCTTCCTTCCTTCCTTCCTTCCTTCTTTCCTTCCTTCCTTCCTTCCAGTAAATAATCCCAACCAACCTCTAGGATCTTCCAATTAAAAAGCCAAACAAAACGCATAACCCAAACTAATTCTATGACTTAAGGTAGGTTCAGCTTCCTGGATGATGGTCATACTCTATGCTCCATGAACTATGCATTCTTTAGTTTGTTTTCAGCTATAGGAACTCACAACTTCTCTACCTTACAATGAAGCATGAGCTTATACTTGTCTTATTTCCCATCAAAGTGGATACCAATGACTATATATTTTAATCATAAATTAAAAATTTAAAAATGTATTAATATATGTTAGTATCTTATATATACATACAGCAATACAACACAAAGTAATATATAATAATAAATATATTCTAACACTCTCTCTGTTTCACCTTTACCCCTCCACTCCCCTCCAGACTTCGGACTATCTTCTGCACAGACTTAAACACAGAGTCTGCATAGAAGCATCCTTCAGGGCACTATGGTGATTCTGACCTCTGTACATAATTCAGAATGGAGAAAGCCTCTATATGTGTTTGTATAAAGCTTTCATGGTCTGTGCCAAAAGAACCTGCCCCAGAGACAAATATGCAATATGCTGGTCCTGGTTGATTGGTGAGGCCTGTAGCTATCACCTAACCTGGGCCATTTCCAGCAGGGATGAGAAAGGAGATATAGATATGTGTCTGAAGGCCACAGTTATTCTTTCTGTATGAAATGGCAGCTGCTTTTGAGGTTTCTATTTACTTCTCTAGCTTGACTGATAAGCCGATTATTGTATTCAAAGCTTCAGTTAAAAGTTGGAGATGAGTGTGGTACTAGCCACATTACTTTGTTTGCTGGACTCCCAGTAGCTAAAGAATGTACATATAAAAGAAGGAAACTTAAAAACACAAATTATATTGAGGAAAAAACATGTGGAAAGATGCACAAATCATTAGAATAAAATGTATATTGCAATAGAGGTCTCAGACACAACAGTAAAATGCTGGTGTCTTTGGCCCTGCTGAGTCTCCCTGTATTATCCCTAAGAGCACAGGATTCACTCAAAGCTTCAGACTAGACTAGAAAGTCAAATATTTTGTGTCTCCTATTAGTGCCAGGGTCAGCCCCAGGCTTAGCACACTTTGAGCCACCTGGATCTGCTTCATTTTCTGAGAAGTCAGAATGGCATGTGTATCAGTTTATAGTAGATACATGGGAGAAGCCCCGGAATAAACAAGTTAACCCAATTTAAAATGGACAAGGATTACATTCTCCAATAAATTTCTATACCAACTCTTCACAATAGTGTGGCCTTGACCGTGGGCTCTTAAAGTCTGTGCCAATAGCCCACAGGCATTGGCATGTCCTACTAAGCTGAAAAGGCTGAGGTTTTGGCCTCTTCCTTGGGTTTGTATCTGCCATTCGATGACTAGTCTAATTAACCTCCTAAATAACCTTCAGTTTGGGGAGGTTTATCATTGAAACTTGGCCACCAGTTATTTTCGCTCCGTTGCAAGGGCCCAGGTAGGTAGAAGGGGATCTGTCATTGTTGAGTAGAGGGGTGGGTGGTGCTGGGTCTTTTGTTTGCTGGCCCTACAGGAAAACGATGCCTTGAGAACTCTGTCATCACTAAGGGTGTAGGGGGATGGAGGCTACCATTGCTGAGGTGAGAGGAAGGGTTTTTACCAGGTTAATTTATCCATGTCTAACTCTGCCTTCTCCTTCACCTGTGCTCTCCAGACCTCCTGGTCCACCATTTGCAAAGTCTTCTTCATGTTATATCTTGTCCTCTCACATTCTTTCCATCTTCTTATGCTCAAGGAACTTTGACTACCTCCGTATAACACTTTATCTCTTAACAGTGCTGACTTTTTCTTTTCCCATGTTCCTCTTTGTGTCAGACGAGGAGGAAGAATGGGAGTATTCCTTGTTCTTCAGTGCTACCTCGAGAACCACCTTCTGCACTTTTCACTCCGAATCCTTTGCCTTCTAGAGTCACTCTATCTGCATCACCCTGTCAAGGACACTGCTATAGTGATCAATCAGCCCCTGGGTCTTTTTCTCTATTTTCTCAGTGTTCATTATAGCTTATGATCTTCTTTTCAACTCCAATCCTTACTACTACTACTACTACTACTACTAGAACTACTACTACTAAGACTACAGCTACTACAATACTACTACTACCACTATTACTATTATCACTAGTATGATTACTACTACCACTATTACTATACTGCTGCTGTTACTACTACTACTAAACTGCCATTACTACCACCATTACTACCATTATATTGCTACTACTACTACCACCACAGTGCTACTTCTACCACTATTACTACTACAATTTATATGGTGCTAAATGCAAAATGCTTTACATATGTTATCTCATCTGATCCTCACAACAACCCTAAGAGGTAGGAGCTATTATGATCCTCACTTTACAGATGAGGAAACTGAGGTGCACAAAAGTTAAGTGTCCTGTGACTATCTGAGACAGGAATTGAACTCAGATCCTCCAATTCTCTTTCCACTGCATTACCTAGACGTTAGGGACTTCATTATTCCTATTGATGCCCCATTAGACACCCTTGGTTTCCCAGTCGATTAGCATTCTCAGGTCCAGGACCCATGTCTCTATTCCATATCACTCTCCAACAAGGATGTCCATTCCTTAAATCTCACCTGGACTGAAGCTGCAACCTGGACTACAATTAAGGCCCTTAAAATTTTTGTTCCAATGTATATTTCTGGCTTTATTACACTTGATTCTTCTCATGTCCTCTATGTTCCAGTGAGAGTACTAGCTAACTTTCGCAGACTTTCTGAAGCATTCCTTCTCTCACCTTCTCACATCTGCATAAGCCATCTCCTATGTTTGGAACCCACTCCATCCTCACCTCTGCCTTTCAAAATTGCCTATTTCAAGGCATAGCTTTGGTGCAATTTCTCTCCCTTCTCAAATTTCTATTTATTAAATTTTGCACATGTTATATATCCCCTTAGTAGAATGTTACCTCCTCAAACATAGAGACTATTTAATATCTGTCTTTGCATCACAAGTGCCCAACAGAGTACCTTTCAAATAATATGTGCTTAATATTTTAAAAACTGTATTGGACCATGATTGTCTACTAAAGTACAAGAGAGGGAACAGTCTTCGTTGAGATGGGAGTACCCACACTGATAATAATTTCCTTTGAAATGTTGCAGTATTGAAGAAATGATTACATTTGATTCAAGTTAGATAATACTGAGATTCTTCCAATAAATGCCAAAGAAATCAGTGTCAAGAGGCATACTGAACTACCATGAGCTATGTATCATGTCCTCAGATTGTATGCTCTGGTTAAGATTTTTTCACATTCCCTTATAGTCTCATTTTTTTTGCCAGAGGTATTGTAAATCCAGGAGAGAACCTTGGAATGATGATTTTTTTCTAGATTTCTAGGATGAGACTTTCTATTCTAAAGCTTCCTTTCAAAGGCAGTGATCAGGACACTAGCATCATGACAAAGATTGAACTTAAGGTAAAAATTACATTTTCTGGAAAATCCTTGTTGTTACTTATTAGGTTCAGTGGTTTCTAACATCAGAGTTCTTATTGGAATTAACTCTATTGGACCATTGAAAATTATTATTATAGCCTTGAGTGGCATGGGCCGAGTAAACCACAAAGGGCAGGGAGGAGCACTTCTTCATTTTCTCTAAAATTTTGCTTCTCCAAAATCACTGAACACAAAATATCAGATGCACAATAAAAAGCTATTTTAAGTTTCATCAGGGAGGATTTGAAAAGAGGAATAGGAAGCTAGGAGGGAAAAGGGACACTCATACAAAAAAGAGGGAAAGTATCTATATAGGCTTAGCAAGTCCAATGAAGCAAAGAATTGACATGAACCAACAGCTGAAATGACAAGGAAGGAAATATAGAATTTTTCTACCAAAGACAAAAAGGGGATGGGCATAAACATGGTAACTTCATTGGTTTTTCTTCATCCATATTTAAACAAGGCAACTGATTATCCCTCTACTTTGTATCTCTTAGATTTTTGCCACCTTAGTAAGAATACATGCCTGTCCGTAACACAGATAGAAGAAATAAGGAGCAGAAATGGTGATTTGAGGAAAGTTATTTTATTGCCAAGTAAAGTAACAATACCAACATAAAATCTCCTAAATTACTAACAAATGAAGTATACTAGAAATATTTTAATTCTCTTATAATTCTCTAGATTTCTATCCTAGCTTTGAGATCCTTTTTGCCACTTGACTTTATAAGGGAAATCTTATATAAAGGCAGTCGGTGTGGTATCATAGAATGGACATAAACCATGGGCCAAGAGATGAGCTTCTTCATTAACTTGTTATGTGACTTTGCACAAGTCACTTCATGTTATTGAGTCTTAGTATTCCAACTTTACAAATGAGGAGCTGGTCAAAAATGGTAGTTCTTCAGATCCCTGGGGGTTGTGGAGTTCTGCAAGTGGTCTGAAAATTCACACGCATGTAATCATATATATACATACATACATACATTATATATACATATATATGTATATATTAAATATATATATGTATATAGTTGTTTTTCCATCATTTCAGTCACGTCTGGATTTTTGTAACCCCATTTGGGGTTTTCTTGGCAAAAATACTGGTTTGTCACTTCCTTCTCCATCTCATTTTACAGATGAGGAACTGAGGCAAACAGCATTAAGGGACTTGCCCCAGGTCACACAGCTAGTAAGAGTCTGGGGCTGATATTTCAACTTAGGGAGATTAGTCTTCCTATCTTCCGGCCTGACACTATCCATTGTACTGCCTAGCTGCCCCATATAGGCACGACTGTTCTTCAAATGTATGTACATGTTATAATGTAATGAAATATACATTCGCTCAAAAGCATTTTTTAATTCACAGTGGCATTTGGTCATATTGTTCATGAGAATGGGCCCTCAAGTCTGACATACTTTTAGAAAGAAATTTGTTAGGTCATTTGGTAAAGAAGAGTGAGAGCTGGAAAGGGAGTCTCTTTCTTTCTCCAGATTCTGGAAGACTTGGGATTTTGACAAAGATTTCTAACACGCAGGAGCCCCACATATGCCACGTACCCAGTTAAGGTATTTTGCCAAGAGGGCAGCCCAAAAGCAATCAGACTGTGATAGGTAAGGGTAACTAACCCAAAACAGAAGCTTAGAGGTGGATCCCTCAAAAATTCCTGGAAGTGGTACCCAAAACAAGATTGCTTTGAGGGGACCTGAGGTTTGGGGGAATCAAAAATACCATATAGCCATCTCTGGCAGTTCTAAAGAGTTATTGGAGTCAAGCAACATTCTGGGTGTGGATAACTATTAAGACTGAATTTAAATAGTTAAGTAACACCTCTCCCCCCAACAGTAAGATAAATAAATAACTTTCCCCACAATCATTATTAATTTTTTTTCAATGAACAGATGAGATAACAACAATTATCCTAAGAGGCTTGGTGAGTTTTTTTGTTTCTAGTGTATGGACTCTAATACCAGGAAAAAGCAACATCTGGACTGGAATAGGAGATTAATAAAGAAAATAGATGCCCTCTTTGAAAGAAAGGTAGGAAAAGCATTCTTAAGATGAGAAAGTATAATGAAACAAAGAACTGACAAGAATATTCCTTTGAAATGGCAAGGGAGAAAATGCCAAGCTTTTCCAAGACTCATCTTCAAGTATCTGTTTCTACATGAAGGTTTCTCCCAGTGGTCCTCCCAGTGGCCAGTTTACCCCCTCTCAAATCTACTTGTTATTCATTTTATATATACTTGGTATGTACTTATACATAAACATATCCCCTACATTAGAATGTATACTTTTGTGGGGCAAGGACTGTTTTACTTATGTCTTTGTACTTCCAGGGCTTAGCAAATCCCTGGTATGTAGCAAGCACTTAATAAATGCTTGTTGGTTGACTGATAATATGATAACTTCACTGGTGTTCCTTTGTCCATTGTTAAGCCAGATGACTGATTATTCTTTTAGTCTAGCTTGTATCCTTCAGGTCTCTTTCAGATCTAAAATTTAATACTTATTAAATTTATATTTATTACATATATCATAGGCTTGCACAGGTGAATTTCATTCAGACTTGACAACCAATAACAAGCCATTCACAGACTTGTGGATGCATGGGCTGACTATAGTTATTGACATAAACATTGAGAACACATTTTCAGTTTGATTTTAATTTGTTGTTTCCAGGGGTGGGGCACTTGAGGCCTCGAGGCCACATGTGGCCCTCTAGGTCCTCAAGTGTGGCCCTTTGACTAAATTTAAACTTCACAGAACAAATTCCCTTAATAAAAGGATTTGTTCCGTAAAATTTGGACTCAGGCAAAAGGCCACATGCAAGGACCTAGAAGGCCACATGTGGTCTCAAGGCTGCAGGTTCCTCACCCCTGGTCTATTCCATCATTTCTCTTGGTTTCAGTCTATTTGCTTATATTTAATTAGTGTATGAAGCAGTAGAAATGTACACAGTTGAATTGTAAGCATATGCTTGTATACAAATCTATTGATCATCTTTGGTGCTGGAAAAAGTGTACCTTGAAACTGAAATCATAGGCTAGCTGAGACAATGGTGAAGCTTAGAATATTACAGCATCAGTTAAAAATAAGAACCAGTTTAAAAAAAACAAAAAACTATGAAGACAAAAAAAGCAGAAAGTGTCAAACATTTAGCTTTCGATCATTTGGATGAGCTGGTACACTTTAAACCAGGGATTTCAGGCAGCTGCACAAGTGCTGAAAGGACCACACTAGTGAGTGACGGAAAAGCAAAAGAAAACATAAAGATTTTAGGGATAGATGGTTGCTAGCTGGATGGCAGCTAGAAGCTGTGCTCATAGAAAAGCTCATAGTATTACTCCCAAGATGCCACTGCTATGGTTCTGGTGACCAGGGTTCCAAGACTCAAAATAATGGAATCTAACGAACAGGAGTAAAATATATATAAAAGAAATTCCCTTGTTGACTTTATGGATACACACACAGTGAATGCAGTTTTAGGGAAGATGTTTCCCAATGAGAATCCTGACCAGGAAGCTTTTATGCTACTCTTACCTCTCAGGTCTAGAAAAATAGTCAAGGTAGTATATGTCAAAACGGTTGGAAGGAAATAAAAAATAGTTCATGAAAATTGTGAAAAAATAGCTTTGGTGAAAGTTCTGTAGTTCACACTCAGGAAGTTTTGTATGAAAATTTGTAAGTAATTTTTCATGTAAACATTTTATTTAAAAGTTCATTGGTCTCATAGACTTCTGCCTAAATCATGGGAAACTCTGGTCTTGAGCATCAGGGATCTACATAATATTCCCCTCAAAAGCTTTATTTTTAAAATTATGTTTATTTTTTCTCCCATAGAGCACTCCTCCTCCAAATAAGCGGGGGAAAGAAAAAAAATCCTTTTAACAAATAAGCACAGTCAAGTAAAACAAATTTCCACATTGGCCAGGTCCAGAAATGTGTTTTTCATTCGGTATTAATTCATCACTTCTGTCTCAGTAGGTATCGTTCTTCATCATCGGTGCTTTGGAGTCATGATTGTTCATTGCACTGGTCGGAGTTATTGGGTCTTTCTGAATTGTTCATTTTTACAATGTTGATCTTATAGTATAACTTGATCTGGTTCTGCACATTTCATTCTGCCTTAGTCTCCCCAAGTTTTTCTAGGTTTTTCTGAAACCTTCCCTTCATATCTTACAGCAAAATAGTACTAATACATTTCATCCATATACCTTAATCTGTTCAGCCATTCCTTAATTGATGGGCACCCCACAACCTTAGTTTCCAATTCTTTGCCACCACAAAGAGAGTTGTGATAAGCCTAGTTATGATATTAGTGGCTCAAAGGCTATGCACAGTTCAATATCATTTTGGGGCATAGTTCCAAATTACTTTCCAGAATGGCTGGACTAAATCAGCTACAACAGTACATCAATGTGCTTATTTTCCTGCAGCCCATTATCATTTATCATTCTCTACTTTTGTTAATTTTGCTGATCTCAAGAGTGTGATGCGAAACCTCAGAGTTGCTTTAATTTTCATTTCTCTAATTGTTAGTGATAGGGAGCATTTTTTTTTCTTATGGCCTTATATAGCTTGGATTTCTTCCCTTTCAAATTGCTTGTTCATATCTTTTGACCATTTGTCTATTAGGGAATGGCTCTTTTTCTTACAAATTTGAATCAGTTCCTTATATATTTCAGAAATGAGACATTAATTGGAGAAACTTGCAAATCTTTTCCTCAGTTAACTACAAATCTCTTTTTTTTTTCATTCTCACTCGGTGGCAGCTTTCTTAGCTTATTGGATTCTTCTTTCCATTCATGGCACCTCTTCTCATTGATCAGCACCAATGACTCTGTTCTAGGGCAAGCATGTTTTTAGTGGCTTTCAGTCTTCACTCTGATGAGCCTTTTTCAAAAGATGCTTTCCAGGTAGTGTCTTCCAAATATACACTATAATGAAAGAGAAAAAGTGAAAATAAAATGCTTGAGTTATTTAAGTTCTACATCTACAAAATACAAATTATAGAATACTTTGCCAGTCATAGAATGGCATAGTGGATAAAGAGCTGCCCTTGAGCCAGGCAGACCTAGATTTAAGTCCTACCTCTGACAATACTGCTCAGAGCAGTATATGCTCTGTGTGACCCTGAGCAAATCACATAACCTCTCAGTGTTTTAGGTCATCCATTAGGATGTTAAATCACAGAAGGTGTGTCAACCTTCCATGGTACAGGGAGTTTACTCATCTGAAAGTTTCCTGTACCAATGAAATAACAGGTCCTATCCCTAGCCTCACTGAACTACTGAACTATTTTGGGGACATTTCAAATGAAAAATTTTAATTTCTTTGGATATGCAGCCAACTTTGAATTATCCATGACAATGGGGAATATTTAAAGCCTTAATAAAGGAAATTTGTAGATTATTTAGACATCTCACTTCAGGCTTTTCTTTAAATAGATATTAACATATCTATTTTTCATTCTACTTTTTATTTCTGCTTCCATTGACAAATGTAGCTATTCAAATATAAGAGCAAAACCATAGGAAAGGAATAGGAGAAAAATGAGCAAGTAAGTAGCAACCAACAAATTAAAAATAAAATAGTTATAAATAATATTTTTATTTAATAACCCCTATCATAAAGTTGCATATAATGCTTTCATTTTATTTTTTAAGATATATTTTATCATTGCCTTTTGTTTTTCCATCACGGCCAGTTCTAGTATATAGAATTCTGCCTTAGTGGTCTCCTGACTAACTGCTAGAAGGGAAATACATACGCACACACATACATACATATACATATACATAGACATAGACATAGACATAGACATAGACATACATACACACACATACATACATATACATATACATATATATATATATATATATATATATATATATATATAAACATATGTACACATACATATACACTTTAAAATAGGACCCACATTATCTTTGTTTTCCTCATCCTTTCTGACCTTGCTTACTGAATGTACAGTTTGAACTTCTTACTGTTACAGTTTTTAAGTCAACAAATAGTCCTTAAGTTACTGTCCTGTTCCAGGCAATGTACCTTAAGCCTTGGACATGCAAATAAAAGAAAAATGAACTAGTACTTGCTCTCAAAGAGCTCACAGTCTAATGAGGAAAACCATGCCAAAGCTATGATATTAATGAGATCAATTGGAGCTAATTTTAGAGGGAAGATATTAGCATTAAGTGGAATTAGGAAAGTTTTCTTGTAAGATGTGGGGTTTTAGCTCAAACCTGAAGGAAGTTAGGGAAGCCAGGAGGCAGGGAAAGAATTCCAAACACAGAGGAAAGCCAAGGAAAATACATGGAGTTGGGAGATGCATCATGTTTGAAGAGGGGGAAGCAAAGTATTTCAGGGGATAGAACTCCTGCCCTGGAGTCAGGAGGACCTGAGTTCAAATCCTGCCTCAGATATTCGCTAGCTGTGGGACTGCTCTAGCTCTCAGTTTCTTCATCTACAAAATGAGCTTAAGAAGGAAATGGCAAACCACTCCATTGTCTTTGCCAAGATAACCCCAAAATGGCATTACAAAGGGTCAGACACAAGCGAAACGACCCAACAACTTATGCAAAGAAAGAGGGGGCTTTAACTACATGGTAATAGCCAATTTATATTTAGCCTTTGCTTTTTTTAACTCTACATCATTCCATTCACATCTTCCTATACTTATTATTTCTTATGGCAAGATTGTATTCCAATAAATTCTTATATCATCATTTATTTAGCTCTTCATCAATTGATAGCTACCTATTTTGGTTTCATTTTTTTCTGCTACAAATAGTTCAGTCATTCATTTGGGCCCTCTGTCTCCTTAAACCTCTATCAAGAACTGCCGATAAGTGGCAAAATGGATCCATTTGAATTTCATCTCTATTTCCCCTCTTCACCTGTTGGTAGAGGTACTAATGAGCAGTGTGATGGCCAAAAGGTAGTCAGCAGGGACCGAAAAGAGAAATAAAGAAGCTGAATATTCTATTCTGGAATGATCAAGGTATTTTGCGTGTTTAGTCTTTTTTTTTTTAGACAGCCACAATAACAACCATAAAATGCAAGGGGCTGTGCCAGTAGGAGGAATGGTAATAGTATTTGTATCATTATATTTTTATATTACATAGCACTATTGAATTACACCCTTTGATTGATGCAGTCAGATTAGAGATGCAGCTCAAGGGATGATAGCTCCTTAGGATGGTTTTTGAGTTGCTCCACTAGCGTTCCTTTTAAATTGGGGATAGTGGGAGGAGAAGCGGTCTCTCTGACCAGGCTTAAGGTCCTTGTAAAACCAAGTTCAATATGAATTTTGCCTATTTTAATCTTTGAGTGACAGTTATATTTCATTCTTGAGGTTTCCTGGAATGCTGTGACTCAGTGCTTTCCCAAAATGCATTCCCTGCTTCCTGCCTCCCCCAGTGATTCTCTTACCTTCAGGTTTGGGGATCCATGCTTATCCTGCCATTTGTTTTTCACAGTTGAAGAAACTGAATTTTAATGTTTCAAAACAACAACAAGCCCACAGCATCCTACCACTTTGCCTTTTAAATACTCAATAAGCAATAGGAAGCACAAGACAAAGGGGAGAAATCAAATTTGTCAGACTGCTTTGTGGGGATCATGACCCCACACACATAGCAGACTTGGCGGTCTCTGATCTTTTATCCAAAGAGGTTCTCAGCAGGGAGATCAAGATCATGAGACAGATCTGGTTCAGACTTGCAGGTGCTTATGGGTCAGAGAAATGTGGTGGCTCTGAACAGTAGGATTTCAAAATCCATATAGTAATTGTAACTGGATAAAAGAAGAGAAAAACAAAACAAAAATCATGAGTACTGGAAAGCCAACAGGCAGAGGCGATGCTGCTGAAGGGGAAGAAAGCATTCTGAAAGGGTTATAGCTAAGGAAATATCAGTATAACCTTTGTTAAGGAGATGTTAAAACTATTAGGATATCATAGCACAGGGACCAAAACCACACTAGCAAAGCCTATAGTCTGACTGATAGCTAAGAGCACCCACTGAAGAGGAGGCATATATACTGAAGTGACCTCTGTAATCCAGGGAGAATAGGCAAGAGACGTCTGTGGTTTGTAGTTGGCTGCTAGTTAGTAATGTGGTTGAAACCAGGGTAAGAGAGACGAGGGATATTGAGCCCACGTGGTCCCACTAGGCTTGCCATTTCCATCCCACTCTGCAGAGGAGGTCCTTGTTTCCTGTCCCAAGTCCACCTGCGTTGCTGCACATGTAAATAGAGTGGCTATTTTTGTTAAACAGAGCTTAACTGTTTCTGATACAGTCATTTATTTGTGAAGACTATTTTATGTTAATTTAATTATAAGAAAATTGAAAAGTGTAATACATAGCTAAGCCCTTAAGGCCGGTTAATCTATTTGGATTGTAACAAATATAATTTTTATTAGCTCAGTCTATTTGGATGGTAACGAGTATAACCTTTCGATAGACATTACAGATTCTGAATTATGGTCTATTTTATGTAAAACCAGCATTTAGTACAATAAAAAGAAAATTCTTTATCTGTCATTGTGTTATGAAATCATTATAAAAATAAGAGATGGATTTGAACTATACCTATTATTCAAGAGAGGGGCTTTCCTGTTTTCCATGAGAAGGATACCCAGGTAGCTATTAGAAAAATAATCAGCCACAGAGTGAGGTGAGGTTTTCTGAAACTGTCTTGACAAGGAAAATGACCAATGTTGCAGGAAGTTTATCATTTTCAGAGTCAGCCTGATGATAGTAGCTAACCTTTCCCTTATCTGGAATTAACTTCTCCAGCAACCTCAGAAATTCAGAACAAAATCAAGAAAACAGGAGGAAAAAAGACATTTTTGAGTAGCCAAAATACATGTCATGAAATATAGACAGAGGCTCATCTAATTTATTTGCTCATGCAGTTTTGAGGTGGCATTAATAATAATAGTAATAAAAACAAGGGCAGACGTAATCATATTGTGACCTGGTCCAGTCAGCATACATTTAGAGGGGGTAGATTCAGTTTTAGGTAAGCTGGATATTGTCCAAAGGAGATTGAATAAGGGACTCCAAATCTAACCATATAAGAACCAGTTGGATTAAATGGGAAGGTTTAGCCTGGAGAAAAGAAGGCTTAGGAAAGGCATGGCAAATAACTGAAGGGCTGTAAAGCAAAAAAGGGATCCGAATGGTTCTGCTTGCATCTGCACTGTTTTCTTCCCTCCTCCCCCTACTCCCAAACACTCTCCAAAGGGCAGAAGTCACAGGGTGGTAGATTTCAGCTTAACAAAAAGAAAATGTTCCCTACCATCTAAAAGTTCAGCTGCCTTGGGAAACAGTGAGTGTCCCATCACTGGAAGTCTCCACGCAAAGAGTCAATGTAAAGTTTTTAGGAATGTCAGCCAAGGTCTTTAGGATTGGCATGAAGGTTAAACTAGTCGATTTCAAAAGTACCTTGCGAGTTTAAGACTATGAAATTCATAGGAGACAGACACAGCTTCATTCAGAGCCTATTTATCTTATTTTATTTAAAATTCTAATGAGTTTTTCTGGTTTCTCAGATAATAATCAAGGAGAAGGAGCAGATGGGAAGGGGGCATGCTAGAGGTAACCAAAGTGAGAGGACAGGGGAGAGAAAGTTGACTCCCTGAGAAAATGGAGGAAAAGAGAAACCAAATTCCCTTCTATCTTTAACATTCCATAACTATAAACAAATAGACACAAGAATTATTTCTTTTTTCCTTGTGTCTGGAACTATTCACTGGAGGAATACACAGCCCTGCATGTCTTGATAATTCCTTGAGACACCACTATCTCTGCATGGTAGCATAGCTGCTGTTCACAATGACCCTTGGTCATCAAGAAGAGTTTTCATTTATGTTAAGTATATTCCGCTTAAGGAGGCAAAGAACTGTGAAATACATTTGAGAAAGGTTTCACTGCAATATGGTTTTAAAATTTTTGGCACTCGAGACGGTAAACTTTTGCTATATGGAAAATTCACTTATATAGAACACTTCATTCTGTGGTACATAATAGCTGGATGAATGAGGTGTCACTATATGTCCTCTCTTGCCCTTAATGCAAAATGGCAGCTTTTCAAGTGTAGACAATTCCTCATTTTTTTCTGAATACTCTCTCACATGTACATACACACAGACACAAATACACAGAGACACTGATTTACTGTGATGAAGAGGTCGAAACAGCTTGTACTATACTTGGCCTCTTCCCAAATGTTCAGTATTTTAGTAAATTGCATTTCAATTCGTTCAGTTTTGTAAAAGATGAGTATAAAAATACATGTATACTTTTATCACTTCATCAAAGGGCTAGATTTAATATATGATAAAATGCTATGAGATGGGGGTTCTTAATCTGGGGTCCATGAACTTGGTTCTTTTGAAATATTTTGATAATTGTATTTTAGTAGAGTTGGTTTAATGCATTTGAAAACATTGTTCTGAGAAGGGGTCCATAGGCTTCACCAAATTGTTAAAGGGGTCCATGACTCAAAAAACAAAAGATTAAAATCTTGTTATAAGGGATCTCAGGGGGTATCTGGTCCAACTGTTCTTTCTTAAAACAAGGAAACTGAGTAATATTTAAAATTTATTAAGTGACTTGCACAAGGGCATACAAACATTTAATAGTAGAGCTGGAATTAGTAGAGTAGAACCAGGATTCTTTGACTTAGAATCCAGTACCTTTTCTATATAAAAATATGCTGCCTCTCATATAACTTTAAGGAAAGTTATTTTCCAATTCAAGGGAATAATTTTTACTTAAGTAAGTTAGGCAAGCCAACAGTTCAGAAGCCTGCTATTTAAGCAACTTTGCCTACTTTCCTATGTGGCAAAAGTAACTGGAACCATATAGGGGCTGGTTTTCAAAGCATATGCCCTGGCACAAATGCCATTTGGCACCCCTTCACTGCCAGGCACATTTCCCTAATTTCCACATCTCTTAAGTATTGCATGGTAGATATTAGAGGAGATCTCTTCTGGTCTAGAGGTGGCCAAGGGTTTTTTTCTCTGAGTTTGGGCCAATTAGTCATCCAGTCTATGCAAGTATTATTTAATGAATGCCCACAGTGTATAGAGAAGTCAGCCAATCTATTCTTGGGTATGCAAGGAAAAGAACCCTAGGCAGGAAGGAGAACAGCTCAATTTAGTCTGATAAATTCCTTTTCTATAATAGTTGGAACTTGAAAGGTATTGAGTTGGCAGCCCATTCAGTATCCCTCAGCTGCTGCCACCAGTCCTGGGCCCAGGCTCAGTAAGGATGCCCCTATTCTCTTTCTCTCTCTCAGTGCACTACAGAGAGAGACAGAGCTTTTTAGAAGGACTTTAGTACTAATGTAAAATAAAGTAAAAATAAATGTGAAATGTATAGAGTATAGAAATGTCCAATTACAAAGAAGAAGAAGAACTTTATGACACCCTTTATTTTTCAGGAAAAGGGGTGTGGTATGTGTGTAGTGAATTCACTTGCTTGACTAATGCAGGCTGTGGAACATGCTTCTCACAGAGTCATGATGATATGGAATGGAAAGACTTGAAAAGACTCTAGAACAGGCAAAAACATTCTGGCTCCAGTCTATGGAACCTTTGTGGTTCTGTCTATGTAGTTGGGAGGGCCTTTGTCAAGGGGCTCTGTAGTCAAAAGGCCTTCAGAAAGGCCTATATTAGTTTCTCTGTGTCTCTTTGCCTTGCTCAGTGACCCCTTTGTTCATGGTGTTAGGTTAGAGATGTTGTGTTAAGGGAAGTAGCCTTGGAGCCTTCTCCCTTCTGAGGCCATGCAGCCCTATCAAAGGGTCTCAGTCTTTGGTCTCTGTGCTTATTCTTTTCCTTTTTAGGTGAAGGTGTTTAATCTGGAGGTTGGGAAAGCAAGTTACATGAATAAGAAAGTCTGACTCTAGGCTAATTTTTATAGCCTTGAGGAAGAAAGAGTGAATTTAAGGAGTGACCAAATGAAGCTCAGAGTAAGACCCATCTGCCTGTCAGGCTGTATCTAAATGAAGTTGGTGAGATCAGTAGAGTTCGGCGTATGTCAGAGTTGTGTTAGACAAGCAAGTGAAGACATTATGCATGTACCATGCCCTAATTATATGATGAATGAAGGGTGCATTGAAGTTCCTAGTCTTTGCAATTGGACAATTCTGTGCTCTGTTAATTTCACATGTATTTTTACTTTATTTTCCCTTAATACTAAAGTCTTTCTAGAAAGCTCTATTTCTGTCTGCAGTATGTTGAGAAAGAGAGAACAGAATGAGGGCATCTGTGCTAAGCCTAGACCGGAAGTAGTCAAGGGATATCAAATGTTTAGGGCGGTGGTGGTGGTGGTGGGTAGGGCAACGTTTGTACATTTATTATTGCTATGTCTTTGAAATAAACATTTCACCATACTACATTAAAACTGTATTAAGACTCTCGGAGCATCCAAATATACATATATGTGTACATGATTTAAGTTGCTTCTTTCTGTAACTCTCGAAGACTAAATTACAGGGAAGGGGCTGCATTTCCTAACCCAGTTCTGCATGCCAGTGAAATCACAGGTCCAACCCTCATTCCTATAAATGTATGTATGTATCAGTCAGTCAAATAATAAATATTTATTAGGCACTTACTATGTGCCAGGCACTGTGCTAAGTGTTAGAGGTACAAGAAAGGCAAAAGATGGTCCTGTTTCTCAAGGGGCTCACATTCTAAAGGGGAAGACAACATGCAAACAACTACATACAAATAAGCTATATACAGGATAAATTGGAAATAATCTCAGAGGAAATGCACTAGTATTAAGGGGGATTGGGAAAGGCTTCTTGGAGAAGGCGTGATTCTAGCTGGGACTTGAAGAAAGCCAGAGAAGCCAAGAGACATGAACACTAATTTTTTACTGCCTGGGTTTATGATATATGTTTGTATATATACACAAACTGGTGGCAGTGATAGGATAGCTTCACTAACTATGCCTTATTCAATAGCTTTGAGGCACTGGCAAGTAAAGAGAAAACACAAAAAAGGAAGTAAACCCCAGGTGTTACTGGATCTGGCTGCTCTCCTTCCTGACTTGTGTCGGCTTATTTACATGGATCCCACTGTTGCAACCACATTTAAAGAAAAACAAGTGAGCTCTGGCAGGAAAGAAACTGATCAGTCAGATACTACTCACTTGGGGGTTTTTCCTTACTGTATATTCCTGGAGTTTTAATTCATTCCCTAGGAGCTAGTTCTGTGAAATTCCTGAATTTGTCCAGAACCATCAGCTCTCTCCCAAGAAAGATGGGAAACTAAAAAATTACTCAAACTAACCAACTTTTGGGAGATTGTGGGCAAGCCCAAGTGGAAAGCAGATTGGCAGTAGTGGAGTGAGAGGGAGGGGGATGGGATTTTCCAGTGCTATATTGATCAAGACTTCATCTCTTAGCAGACCTGCTGAACTAGCCTCTTGTAACAACAATATTCTATCATTTATATACCACTTTACAAATATGATCTCATTGGGTCTAGGGGCTAAGGATCAAAGGTGCCTCTTAACTTGACAAAGCCAACTGGTACGGATTCTTTGTCTCATATGTTCACCCAAACTTCTCTAAACTACCATTTTGGTACATGTACTGTACGTTAATATATCTCTTACATTTCAGTGAGATGCAACATGGCATAGAGGATAAATTATTAGACTTGGAATCAGAAAGACTTAGATTCAAACTATACTTCAGATATGAACTACGTGACCATAGTGAAGTCACAGGTTTCCTCCTGTATAAAATGGCATTAGTAATATTACAATCTTACAGCATTGTTGAAGATCAATTGAGATAATGTAAAGTTCTTTGTAAACCTAAGTACTAAGTAATGGTTTAGTGTATTTTGTTTGTATATTCTTTGTCTCTTCCACTAGATTATAAAAATTATTTTAAAATAAGTAGTATAATCTCCTTTAGTAAATTCTTCATGACATCTAGCACTGTTATGTACTCAGTGAGTGATGATGATGGTGGTGGTGGTATGTCATATAGATTTCAGTGCTACATAGGAAGCCCTGAAAGATATATTACATCAAAATTCAGGAAAAGTTTCTGAAAATTTCTCTTACTCTTAGGCAAAAGCACCCATAATTTTTGACTTTAAAATCAGTGAGGAAAATATCCCAGTGCATTTTGAAAACAAAACAAAAACAACCCACTGAAAATATTGTACTTAATTTTCAAAGGAGTCTTTTCTGTAGTCATAGTTTTTTATTTTTCTGAAAAAAACTGAGTGTTTTACTTAAGATATGTGCACACAAATAAGTGCCATAGAAATAAAAAGCTTTAATGTGTTAATTTAGTTTTTTTTTTTAAAAAATCTCTTGTTTAAGTTTGATTCTGCTCTTATTCCATATTACCAAGCTACTATGGTGAATAATTACCCCTTAGATTAATGGAGTGCTTTTTCCTCCTAAAATGAATGCCTTTCAGTACAATTATCTCAATAATACTCACAATATGCTGGTGAGGGGGGTAATATTACACACAAGAAGCATTAGGTCTTTTAAAAATGTCTATAGGTGCTAGTAGGTTACACCTGGAATGTCATGACAAGAGCCATGTAAAAGTCAGGATTCATGGATTATTTAAGTTGTAGGCCAAAAAGTTCTCTGTGAGTACCTGTCACAAAAAGGGTGTCCTTGTGGTGAATGCAAAGGAGTTTATATCTACATTTGGAATCATGTGCTATCTGTCCTAGTTATGTTGTATCCAAGGTCATAAAATGCTTTGAGCTAGTGGAAGGAAGAGATATTAGATTGTTGGGAAGGTATAGACGGAACACCATCAATCAGTAGCCTTCCTAATTGGCTAAAAGTGCATCTGTGATTGCAACCAATTGAAAAATTTCATAGGATCAAAGAATCCCGTTAGAAGGAGGTAATACTGTAACTGGCTAGTTTCGCATCCATGGTAAGGATATCACATTGATTCTCCCATCCAGATGGCATGGTGTATTGAGGATAGTGGTTGCATATTTCATATATGTTTGTACCTTTCAGGTCTGTAAACCTGAAGAAAATTCTTCATTTGCCACATGTTTGGGAGCCTTACTCATGATGGAGTCCAGTTCATTCATGAACAGTGAGCCTTTCTAAAACGTGCCCAGTAACTGGTCATCTAGCCTTCATTTGAAGATCTCCAAAGGCAAACCATTCAGCTTTTGCATTTCTATAATTGTTAAAATACTCAGAAGTATTTCCTTACACTGAGGCAAAATCTGCCTTGTTGCATTTTTTTGTAGGGATATAAAGTTCATAAACTTCCATCATTGGTTCTATCTTCTGAACCCAATTAAATCAAGTCTAGTTCCTTCACCACATTATGGTCTTTTAAATATTTGAAGGACCTTATCTTGTCACAGCTATTTTATTTTGTTCAGCTACTTCAGGTCTTCTCCTTGTCCCTTCCCTTTTCCCTCTGTTGTTCTTTTAACTAATTCTATGATAGTGTGATTTTGAATAACCTTATCATCCTGGTCACCCTCCTCTTGAGATGCTTCAGCTTGTCAATATCCTTTCTAAAATGTGAGAATGTGGTTAGCTTGGCACTCAATGTGTTTACATGAAGACATTGAGGGCAGCTAAGTGGTCACTTATCATCTCCTTATTAAGTTTGCGCTTCAGTACTGCCCTAATGATTTTTGTACTATATAGTCTTGAAATAATTCTCCTTGGTAAGACAGCAAACAAATTTAAAATTGAGTAGCCATATTTTCTTTTCATTTTTTTTCTTTTATCATCTTCCCATATAAGCTAAGCTGTTGTGCAATCCCTTTTCTTGCCTCTAAAATAGCTTTCAAAAAGTCTTGTTTTTACTGTCATTAGTATTCAAGCAAAAGAATCAGCTATTTTTAGGCTTTTGTGTTCCTGAAATTATTCTTGCAGGACTTTGTCACTTTTACATGTTGATCCTCAGTTACTTTCTCTTTTTCCCATTTTCAAGGAGTCACAGAATTCCTGAATCTAAGAACTGGGTGTGACCTCAGAGGTGATCTAGTCCAAAACCAACCCAAATAGAAACCTCTGCTATGATATCCTAGACAACTAGTCTAACCTTTTAATAACCAGCTAACCTTTCAAAATTTCTAGTGTGGAAAACTCTTGGTTTTCTACAGGTGGCCCATTCTATCTGAAAGTCTGACTAAGTTAATCTCACACCAGCAGAAAGTGGGAAGGTCTGAAATGAAAGACCAATTTCCATTTTGGAAGTCATAAACATGATATCTTGGGTCCCCAGAAGGAATAATGGCTCCATAATTATTAGTATTTGGAAATTTTGTTAGGTGGACTAATTCGGGAAGGTTGGGAACCATATAGTTTAATTGCAGAGTAGAATTCTTTTAGATATCTTTTGGATTATTTGAATTTTGCATTTCTAAAGATACTCTTTCCCCTTACAAATAGACACACAAACTGGATATGGCAGGGAACATAAGGAAGGATTGGATATAATAGGACCTGATAGTATATCTCTTTGGAGGATTCAGAACCACAATCCTCAAAGGGCAGAATATCAACATTACCTAGATGGATTCCAAGATACCAATTTCCACACAGACCACTACAAGGAAGGGAGAAATCCTTGATGCAAAAGCAGATCCATAACCAGGAATTCAAGTGCTTGGGATAAGGGAGGGAGTAAAGAACTTCGAGAGAGACCAAGAGGTCAGCCATGAGAAAGAAGGAGGCAAGATAAGGCTAAGAGAATAATTCACTTGGGGTTCAGGGAAGGTCCTTGCTACCTTGGAGTGCTGCTGGTCTAACATGTGTGACATTCTTTTGAGTAATTCCTGGTACTGTGAAGTCACACTTGGGGAAGGGTAGTCCTGTTCTTGGGGATTTCATCCTATGGAGTGAGACACTTTTGAGTTCAGTTCACTCTATATACCCTCAAAGAGAAGGAGGTTAAAGAGTAAAGCAAGGCCTCCACACTGAGATGCAGTCAGAAAACATGGTGTGGCAGATAGTGAGCAGAGGGCCACCAGCGGGAGGTCAGAGGATGGAGCAGGGAGTAATTTCCATGGGTGAGAGATAGTTGTCTGGGCGTGATAAAGGGCAGTAGCTTTTGCCTCAAGTCCTCAGCCCCCTCAGCATTCTGGATTTCTTTGATCCTCTTCTGGGTTACTAGGGTAACCTGTTCTTCTACCCCATCACCAAAGTGTCACGGGTAGATCCTCATGCTGAAGTTTATGAAATTATACTGGGAATCTTATACCCTCCCTCTCCTTGGTCATTTGGATTTGGAAGGAATGGTTTTTGTAGCACAAACTTGTTCCTTGCCTAGGGCTTACCCAACCAGCACCTTTGACTAAAGAGACCCTGACCCATGATCTCCAGGGTTGTCATCTCTGTATTTCAACTAATTTACTATGTGACAGTTTCCACCTCTATTAATTTCTTTGTGCACAGTTTTCTCCTCTGAACCTTGGGAATTATAATTACCTATTCCTGTTGACCTCAGAGAAATGCTACATGGAAATGTTAAATAAAATTTCCGGAGGACTTTGAAACATTCTATAAACAGGTATCTAAGTAGCCACTTAAAAATACATCTGAAAATGAAATGTCTTCTACATATTTGGTATTTCTTACAGAATGTTTAGACTATTATTGCCAAGTAATGGAAAGATTATCCCTTGCAATTTCTTTCAATAAACATGTGCCAGGACCTGTGCTAGATGTTGGCAATACAAAGACAAAAACAAAACAATCCCTGATCCTGAAGATCTTACATTCTACTATGACGATAAAATATGCACGCAAATAAGTTAACATCAGACATGTATGCAATATACACGTAGTGCTGGGTGAGTGTGTGTGGGAGACTCACAATTAATTAGGAAAGGTTTCATGTACAAAGCCTGTGAGCTAGGTCTTGAAGGTAGGTAGATGGAGGGACTAGGGAGTTGAAAGGAATCTAGTTCAACTCAGAACAAGGAGCTTACAACACCCCCAAAGTTCTGAGACCTGTCTTCTTGCTGGATGGGCCCTATTATTTGAAACTCAAACCACATTCTTCAGGGACAGGGATTCTTATATCCCAATGCTGCCATCATGAACTAGGTCATCTCCCAGGATCCTACTTCTTTTTCTTATCATACCAAAGCCATGCTGGGTCTAAGCAAGGATATTTAGTTGTAAAGGAAAAAAAAAAGTTTAATTTTACAAATAATGCATGAAGTTGAAGGCAAAAGGAAATGAGTACAGAAGGAAATATGACAGTATACAGAGTGTGGTTCCCAAGCTTATTAATCAATCCTATTCAGCTGAAAATCCTCAGCAGAGTTTAGAGCCCCACCTCTCATGGCTCAGAGTCGCACTCTCTGAGCATCTCTGTTCTACTCTGGTCCAAAATTAGAATCCTGTTATTTTAAAAAATCTTCCAGGCTGGCTGGCTTTCCACTTCTCAGTGAAGTACCAGTCCAAGTCTCCTTTTCACCTATACTTCTCAGCCTCAAAAGCAAAATCGATCAACATAATGGGTTAATTATTTTACTCTTGCTTCAGTGAGGATTCTTCAAAGACCAATTCACTGTGGTGAACCTTGAGTGAGTCTTGGATTCCTTTAGGTCAGAAAAAGAAGTCTTTGAAATTAAGTTCACTAAATTACTTGGAGAATATTCTTTCTATCCCCCTCCCCCAGGAAAAGATATTACATGATCCAATGTAAAAGCTAACAGGTAAAGACAATTCATGACCCAAACTCATAGAAGCCCTACCCAAGAAGTTCCAAAAGACATCGTGTTTCCTTTAAAGGCAGAGTCAGTGCTGTAAGTGGCTGTCCATAACAGAATGGGGGGAGAGATTCCCTAAAGCAGTTTTAATTCAACTTTCCCACAACTGATTTAATTAGAAATGTTTCAGATCACTTGATGTATTTTCCTTATTTAGTTTTTCGCTGCTTTTCTTGAAGGTGGCAAATAACTGCTTATGAGGAAGAGTATTGTAGGGGAGAGAGAAAAAGGAGTTGGCTACATTCTGACCCCAATATATTTTAATACTTTAATTGCTGGGGAATCTAGAATTGTAGGCTTTAGAAATCACTTGAATAATGGAAGCATAACCCATGGCACAGAACTCCAGCTGGGAGTTTATGTGGACCAATCTTATAGGCATCTACGAGACATCTCTCTTTGGACCCTATCCTAACCCTAACTCTGTTGCTAATCTCTCTCCCAACATTAGAATTTGCCTTGTTTCCACTCTCCTCCCCATCTGTCTTAGCAGAATATCACTTTTTCGGGGCAGCTAGTTGGCGTAGTGAGTAGAGCCCTGGCCCTGGAGTCAGGAAGCCCTGAGAATCAAATCCAGTCTCAGATGCTTGACACACTTACTAGCTGTGTAACCTTGGGCAAGTCACTTAACCCCAATTGCCTTCTCTTCTCCCCTCAAAAGAAACAACAAAAAAGAATATTGCTTTTTCCTAGGTCTGGAAGAAGTAGTGGCAAGCGTACTGGTTTGGCATCCTGTTCAACAACCTTAGTTCAAAATATAATCCTGCCACTTGGTGCTTGATGATCTGGGGCGAATCATTTAACCTTTCTTGGCCTCATTGTCCTCACTTTATAGAAAGAGAAGGCTGAACTAGACCTCTAGGGGACCTTTTAGCCCTACCTCTATGAGCTCGTGACCCCATTCAGACCAAAAATAAATTGAATACAAGATAGCCTTTACTTCAGTTAATCAAAAATGAATGACAAAGGATTCACATCTGATGAAGTAAACAGAAAACAAATCAGTATCTTTTCTCCCACTTTCTCCCAGTGATCCATTCATGGGTGTTCTGGAACCAGCTCCAACTGGATCAATAGAGCTGGTTGTTAAATTTTCCATGTGAGAATTTACAACTCTGAAATCGACAAACACTACAAATCAGGGCTTGATTAATTGTTTACTGATTGACCAGATTCAAGAAAGCATTGTGGAAAATGTTAAAAAAATGCAGATTAAATTTAAAAATGTGTCCTGCATACACTCTCCTGGCCCCTACTCTCAGCTGGTTCTTACATTATTATATTCTTGTATTAAAACAGCACATACTTGCATATAGTCATCTGGACTCCATTCCTTTCCCCAATTTATCACATGAGGTGAATAGAGTCAACCCCATCCCCTTTTCCCTCTGGACCTCTTAAGTCTACCAAGGTCTGTGTTTGCTCTTCTTCACTGTGGCTCCCCACCCCTACCTCTTGGTTCTACAACTCTTCTATTTGGTTGGAGAACTTGTCATAGTCCAGAACTATTCCTTTTTTTTTCTCCAGAAGTTTTGTTGCTGGAATTTCTTGGCTTGTCCTGGTACCCCTTGACTGTTCTACCACTGCTTATTGTGGCTGCCTTTTCTATGATTGAGTAATTCCCTTTGTTCGTGAGTGTCACAGTTCCCTGAATGGATCCTATAGATACGCTAGTTAACTGAGTCCAGAATCCCTGTAGGCCCTTCTTTCTAAGTGTTTCTCGTCTCATTATCTCAGCTCTCCCAGATGAAGTACATGACTAGCCATGATGCCCTCAATCACTTTTAACTGTCATGACTCAAGAAGTCATTCTCAAAGGTAGACAAAAAGTATCCAGAGCAAGTGGACTCTTTCATATCTTCTCAAGGAGACATTATCAAGGCAGAAATAAAGTTCTAAGTGTGACATCAGAGGGAATGCTTATACCTTCTGTAGGGAAATGTCTCCATTGCCAGAACAAAGGCTTTATGCTTTAACCATATTAAACCAGATTAGTTTACTCCTGGATATACATGCCCTTTGTACACATAAAGAACTAGGAGAGAAGTGCAAAGTAAGTAAGTATGTTGTTGAGTTGTTTCAGTCATGTCCAACTCTTAGTAACCCCATTTGGGTTGCCATTTCCTTCTCCAGCTCATTTTACAGATGAGGAACCTGAGGCAAATAGGGTTAAGTGACTTGCCCAAGGTCACCCATCTAGTAAGTGTCTGAGGTCAGATTTTAATTCAGGAGGATGAATCTTCCTGACTCTAAGTCCTGCACTCTATCTATTGTGCCACCTAGCCGACCATAAACTGAGTATAAAGTTGTTGTTTGTCCTTCATTCTTGAAAAGGACCATGACATCAGGAAGGGGATGACTTGCAAGTGAACTGGATTTAAGTGAGTGAAGGTTGTCCAAAGTCACCAGCCTCACTCTCTCCTCCAGAATCATCTGAGTCAAGTGGCGAGACACAGATCAGGATAACTGGAGATGGTCTCAGATACAATGGGAAACCTTGGCCTTTTTAAGCTAAGGTCTTTCCAAGGTCTCAGGTTGTCTGAGGTAATACTCATTCAGTGATTAAGGCTAGGTAAGAAGTGAGGCAAAAGAAGATATATTTTACCTAGCCAAAAAAAAAACCAATCAATTTGGGAGGGGAAGACCCTCGAGATTCCTGTCCAGAATAGAAACAACTGCTCTCTACACTCACTCCTAGCTATCAAAACCCAAACAGTAACTAAAAGAGGCTTAGGCTGAGACTCATTATTGTCCAGTGAGAGCCCGAGTGATTTGGACTCAAGGAATCCTCAAGTAGCTCCATTTTAATCCCAATGGGTCTTCCCAAAGCCTGATTTTTCCAGAGATCTATTTCAAGAAATCCACTTTCTTTTGGGCAGAGTGCCCACATGCAAATGCATGATTATCCATGTAGACTGAGGGAGAGAAGGAGGAAAGAGTGGTAGGAAGTCAGGAAGGCAGAAAGGAAGAAAGGAAAGAAGTCAGGAAGGAAGGAAAGAAGAAAGGAAGAAAGGAAGGAAGGAAGGAAGGAAGGAAGGAAGGAAGGAAGGAGTAGCATTGCTTAACTGGAACTGGCCATTTGGTACCCAGTGGGGCAGCTACTACTCATAGATTATTGTTAGTCCTTCATTCTCAAAGAGGACCAATGATATCAACAGGATGATGTATTGACTTGCAAGTGAATTGAATTTAAGTGAGGCAGGGCTGTGCAAGGTTATTCACTCTCTTCTCCAAAGCCATCTGGGTCCAGATCTGGATGACTGGAGATGGCCCTGGATGTGGTGAGGAGACCTTGGCCTTTTTAAGCTAAGGTCTTTCCCAGGTCTCAGTTTGTCTGAGGCTACACCCATTCAGTGATTAAGTCTAGATAAGAAGCAGAGTATAAAGTGTAATAAAATGAAAGGGTGAGGTAGAGTTGAAGATCAAAACCAGTGTGGAGGAGGAAGAAAAGGAAATAAAGGAAAGGAAAAATGTAAACTAGTAATGGAGAAAATTGGAGAAGAAGCAGGACCCTGAAAAGAACAGCTATTACATTGGCCCTTATCTCTCCCCTAATCCTTTGCCCAAACTAGAAAATACCAGCAACAATGTGGGCAACAGCATTTTCAGACAATAAAGGGAAGGATTGGAGCCCACATGAAACGTGTGAATAATGCAGTAAAACCTCATTTAGTCTTGATCCTCTCAGCCAGAAATCTCTATTAGTTGGCACATCTCTAATAGAATGAGAAATGATGTTGTTGAGGATGATTGCAAAGCCCTGGAAGGTCCTGAAGTGCCTTCTGAATCATCGAAGGAAAAATGACTGATGTTTAGTATGTGCCAGATAAGAAAAAAAAATTGTTATACTGTAATTGCAGTATAATGAACTACATAAGATCTATTTCTGGGTTTCCAGCCAAATAAAAAGAAACACACTGTGATCAAAATGGAGAACTAGAACAATAAAGGTGTATATCTATCTATCTATCTATCTATCTATCTATCTATCTATCTATCTATCTATCTATCTATATGTATATATATATATATATGTGTGTGTGTGTGTGTGTGTGTGTGTGCATGCGTGCATGCATGTGTGTCTGCACACGCATACATGTGTGGACATGCTACTATGTGCATGTGTGCGTTTGTATGGATTTTGTGTGTGCATTTGTGTCTCTGTGTGCAGGGGTATCTGTGAATACATGCATGCCTGTGAGTATTTGTGTGTGTGTTTGTGTGGACTCATGTGCAGATAGGTGTTTTGGTGTCATAAGAGAATGAGAATAAAAATGAAAAAGAAACTTAAG